>NC_080432.1:48989298-49290471 GCF_028018845.1 Melospiza georgiana | reverse complement strand
ATTTTTCCTAGCAGATTTTCCTTTGATGACCCCCCACTGTAGAAATGAGTGTCATTAGTGTTCTGCCAGCTAAAGCCAGACAGTCCTTCACCTTTCAGATGCTATTTCAAGATGGGATCTCAGCTACATGAAACATTTTTCTTACCTTTCCATGTTGTCCTGCTCTTTCATAGCAGATTACTGCATCTTCCCACATTTCCAGCTCCTCGAATATTTGTAAGGCAGAGCTGGTGCATCCCAGCTCAAAGAGTAAGCTTGCAAGCTGGCGCTGCAAAGATAAGAAATTCCAGGTACTGAAAGTAGCAAATAATGCTGACACAATTTAAAAAGATGTTAGATCATTTCTGACATCAACAAGAAGCAGACAGATAATACAGAATTATTCTCCTGAAACTTCAGGTTGGAGCCTCAAACAGTGTATATACCTCAAAACCCCCCCACCAACTGAATAAAAATTGTTGTGCTTTGAACAATTTAACAATATAATACAAAAATAGAAATGGACATGGCAAGAATGAATTGACAGAGATGAATTTCCAGCTCTTAAATGAGGCCCATGTGGCTGGAGAGCAGCTGCAGCAGGAAGTTGGGAATGCCGAGTGGGAAACAGAGGCCAAAGACGGGAATTAAAGCGCCTTCTAGCAATGCTTTGTCACAGTAATCTGCACCTGTGGAGAAGCAAAGATGGAGAGAAAGGCTCTGATACAACTCTGTCCAGTAGCTGTGAGAAATCACTGTCCCAAACAGCCACTGCCAAAGGGTGTTGGTTTTTACACAAACCAATACTGAATTTGAGTTTAGGTTCAACTCCCTAGCTGAGTCTTCCTCACAGTTCAGTCAGCCTCTTTGTTATTTCAAATTCAGCTATTATTTCAGTGTACTAATGAAAATAAATGAGTAATGCCTTCAATTCAAAAACAAACATGGTATGTTTCCATGACTTTGAAAAGTCATCTTTGGTCTTTATTTTTTAAGAGAAGATTAAAACTGCAAATGGGTTTTAACCTTTGAAATAAGGGTAACATGCACTATGTGTGACAGATAAATAGGTTTGAAAAACAAATGGGAGCATTCTGTGTATGGTCAGCTACTTATGCACCACACAGTTAACCTCTGCAGGGGACTTCGTGATTCTGAATGGACTCCCTGAAATTCTCTACATATATTATGAACCTATCTTTATTGGTTTGGGTTCAGTATCTGTTGCAAATCCAAGGAGTTACTAGAGGGGAACAGACCAGTAGTAAAAAAAAAATTACATCTGGCTACAATTCTTTGATATAAATATGTAACAAACTCTGAAAACCTCTTTGTTAGCTTGATACTAATCACTTAGGAAAAAAGTTTTGTCATTGTCTAAAACTAAATCTCATTAATGTTTAATTAAATTTGCTCAGTTATATTTGGTAAAATTTATATATGCAATGCGTCTTCATTAGTATGACTAGAAGATTGAGTCATCTTTCATTATAAATCCTTATTTTAGCATTTCTATCTTTGGCTTAGAAAACTGGCTTGGATTGAAAATGCCACTGACAACTGGAAATGAAAACCATATTTGATAGTTATATTGCAAGTGCCTGTGCCTGTGAAAAGGTTATGTAAAAATCCTGAGAATGCTCGGAGAAGATATGATTGCTTAAAACAACATGCAGTGAGATTAGAAATCAAAAAGGAATAAAACACCATTAAAAGTAAACCAACATTAATACCTTTGGAGGTATGCAATGTTAACAATTTTCTTGAGTTTGTTAAATATAGCATCATCAGATAAGACTTTAGTGTGTAGATTTCTGTTCTAGAAAATGAAGATTAACAGTGTAGTTAAGGGTATAAAAAATCCTGTCAGTACTGGTAAAAGAGGGGACTATCTCAAAAGAACAGCTTTCTCAGGTCAAGTTCTTCAGTGTTCTATTGACTTCCAACCTGTCTGATTTCACCATGATAACTTCCCAAAGTGAACTTTAAAAGACAAGAAAGATGCAGTAACAGCAGCATAAATAAATCAGTAATAAAAGGTAAGACAATGGCAAGTTTATTTTAATAGGAAATAAAATATAGCCTGTCACCAGCAATTTTAAAGAGTTACATCACTGATATGCAGAGTTAGGTGATGTCTTTTAATTGTCTTTGGAGCTAATCACACACAGTAATAACAGCGCTAAAGAAGTGATGGAGAAGCTCAGGAAAACATCAACACAGACTTAACAAGTAAAGTCTTTTAATCTTATACCACTTCTTGTCTCAAGTGTTGAGAAGTTGAAGTTTGCAAGTTTTAGTCTACTTTGTACTGCAGGAGAAAGGAAAGTAAAGAAGAATTGCACTAAAAAGCAATGACCCCTGTGCTTGTCAGAAGAAGACATCTGAAAGCAGAGCACTGTAGAGCTTCACTTCTCTCCAGGAATACCTGGTGTATGTTTGGTTGTCTATGTTTGGTTATGTCTTTATTTCTACAGAGTTTCAACTCAAAGTCGCATCACACTCATTTGACTTTGGGGTGATGCAGCAACAAAGATAACCACCACTGACTCTTAAGTAAAGACTGAAATGGGATTGTTTCACACCTGTATGGCCCAATGTGGAGGCACCTGACAACAGTAGAAAATCTTCATGCGTTCAGACACCGATGTATTTGTATTTTCAAACTGGTCTGCAAGAGCCTGTAAATGCAAAGTATATCCTGATTTAGTATTTACTCAGATTTAATCAACCTAAATCCCCCATAAATTCAAAGTATTCAGAATTCTAGGCATTTTTGACATACTGGAGAAATTATAATCAACTATAATCAATACCAGGAATAAGAATCAAATTTAAAATCCCAAGTAAACACTTGCAGAGTCAAACTGCATCAACTATTGTAGTGACTCTGCCTAATGCATTTCAGTTCTTAAGCTAGTTTTCCCCTAAGACAGAATTGATGTGCTTTAGGCATGACATTTCTTGTTTAAAAAAGAAAGACAAACATATTAAAGTGGACCATGGTTTTGGAAACAGTTCTAATACAGAATAAATTACTGTGACTTGGCATACAATTAAATTCAGGCTATTTTCTTTCTTTTGGTGGAGCTTCGGATTGTTGAAATATTTTCTTCTGAAGCCCTTTGAAAGAGAATGGCAACTTTCACAGAGAAAAACTGCACCACTATTTTTTTCTCTGAAAATCCACTACCAAGTTACTTAAATCAAAATTCAATAGCAAAAACCCCACAATAATAAAGGAGGCTATAGCCAGAAAGGTGATTAGAAATTTTAAGGTAAGGGAGAAACTCTCTTCAAATGTCAGTCACCATCAAGTAGCAAATTCAAGGACAGTGTATAAATAAAGGAATATTAAGTTACTTGTGTTCACATGATTCACCTATCAAACTCTCTTTAGTAACTCAAAGACTTACACGTGGTGCTACACAGGTCAGAATTTTCTCAGCTTTCTGAAAATGAACGCAAAGATTCCCAAGCTAAAGGAAAAAATTGATAGGATCACTTCTTTCCCTCTCTTTCTAAACCAAACTGTTGATATCAATAATGCAACTGACAGCTGCATAAAATCAGTTCTGTGATTCAAACTGCTAATCATCTTGTAACTGTTATTGATGTTAATGGGATTTACTAAGTGGCTTCATTCTTTTAATAAGAAAAGAAATCACAACATGGAGCAATAATTTAGGCTCTAAATTGATGCTTAACCTCCTAATTTTAAATACTAATATTTCACATATTTCATCTAATTCACATTCTTTTTCATAAAATTATCTCCAGAGGCCTATTCCTACAGATTATCCAGAAGCCTATGCCAAGCAAATGGCTGAGCTGTATTTGCAGTAAGGAAAATGACACACTAATAAAATTGCATTCTTTGCACAGTTCCAGGCAAACCAAAAGAGTTAGATTAAAATAAAACTTTTAAAGTAATATAATTTAATTTTAGAAGTTATTTGAATACAAGCTATATAATACATTACATTTCTCTGTTTTAGTTCTGCTGAAGTGTTCTAATGCAATGCAGAAGCACATTTTTCTATACTCTGTTGCAACAAAAATTAAACCAAAAAATTGTCCAATTCCTTGGGTATCCATTTTATGAGACTAAACAATGTAGTAAAATACAGTTGAAAAATTTAAAACCAACAATTGCTCTAGGCCTTAGAAAAGCAGGAAACTCCTAAATATGTCCTGCAAAATAATTTTTTGAGGAGTACAGGAAATGAAAGGCAAGAAATATTCTAATTGAATCGAAATAGTTTTGGGGTTTTTTTTTAACTTTTTGTCTTCCCCTTTTCTATTTTCTACCATTCCAACAGAAGTACAAATACAAAAGAAATACAAAGAAAAACATTTTTTCAGAAGAACGTATTTTATTTTAAAATGTGTGGCCATATCTTTCTATACTTCTCAAGCAGAAAAACCAAATGTAAGTCATGTGTTAGAAGAGAGTATGATGTTAACAAGCAGAATTCTCTCCCTTCTCAAAACCAATACTGTACTCTGTTTGGAATTCTAAGAAAACTGAAAATGAAGGTAGAACTTCTGAATATTATACATTCCTTAGGAAGAGTAAAGAGCAATGAATTTAGAAGTCCTAAAAATCTGTGGTTAATGCACTCTTTAATACATAGAAAAAATTAGCTTTGACAATTCTGCCTACTATTGAAGTATAGAAAAAAAGTTACTCAAATTTTGAATTCCGTGTTTCTCAATAATGCTTGAAGAAATAACATTTGGGCTGTATAATGGCAAGAAAATAAGAATTCTACCATTATTGCACAGCTAATATCTAACAGATATGAGATCATAGAACAATAAATCAATAAATTCAACAATTGAGCACTATCAATTGAGCAGACATTTTCATTAATAACCTTCAACATAAATACACTGTAATAAAAGAAGTATGTAAACACAGAATACTTGCAACACAGTCAGATATAAGATTTTGTGACTTAGTTTGACTTGAGACTCAGATTCCTGCCTTGCAAGTTTTTACTTAAAAACAGAGTAGAAACCAATTAAAATTCACAATTCTAAATTATATAAGTTCTACCACAGGCAACATTTAAAAACATTAACAGGTTGCTCCCCCACCATGTAACACACCCTCTTCCCAAGGCTTAAACTGTCACAACAGTGAGTTCTAAAGTCAAAAACCACAATACAGAGACACAATAATCCAGTCTGGACACAACAAAACCAGATAGTTTTGATGGAATTCTATATCATGAGCAAAGACTACACCATTGCCACATGAACACAGGAAAAGACAGCTCTAGAAACTACAATGTTTCCCCATCTCACGCTCCAGTGTCTGCTCTGACATGAAGCAGTTCAGTAGACTGCCTGTTTGGGATAAGCTTACCATGCTAATTTGAAATGATCACAGTAGGGCTTTAATTACTTATCAATCTCAGTCTAATCACTTTTCCAATCAATCTCAGCTGGTAATTATCCACAACTGAAGTATATGGAGCTTGTAAAGGACTTCCCCACCTTGGACATAATTTTTGTATGTTCATTCAATTGTATATTCTTGCTTTGCTTCTATGTTCAACATATGTGTAACACCACTAAGGTTTTCAAGATAAAATATCAGCTTTGATCTTCAAGCCTGACCCAATTTCAATCTCTTCATCCCCTCCACATGTTTTACCATCCTTATCGTCAGCAGCTGACTGAGTTAGAACTTTTTTTTTTTCTTTTTAGCCAGACCTTATCTCTGTGCTTAATCTCTGGAAATACTATTACACCCTTGCAGTTTCTGAGTTGTCATTTTCCCACAACATTATGCTGTTTGATTTCTCAACCTATTACAGTACAGTTTTTAAATTTGTTATTCATCCAACTGGTCTGAAATCCCTCCCCCAGAGATTGTTCCTTTAATTAAAATATAATCCTTAGATTTTCGCGTCTAAGGTAAATAAATGGCGATTTCACATCTTTCTTTCTATTCTTAATCTCTTTCCAGATTGAATAGTTTACCTGCTTTAAAAATGTCCCTCACATGTAATACTAACTATATGTAAACATTTTTTCCCATCTATTTCACCTGAAGGATGTCCTGATGCAAGCTTACTTAAGGGAAAAATCCCCCCACAGCCAAACAAAAAAGCCCCAAATTCCTATCTTTTGAAGAGAGCAGAATATTTAATACTTGTCAAAAACTTACTGGAAACAGCATAACACCTTGCTTGTGCAGCAACTACCTAATTCCATCTGGATCTCCCATCTCAAAAACACTGAAGATACAACTACTTCTATCCAAATTTAACATTGCTGGCCCAAATAAAACCTCCATTTTATCCATGCAATTTGATCTCACTTCTTCCCAAGTTTTCCTATCAGTAACAGTGTGACTGCATCACTTTTTCCTTTACCTATCTTTTCCAACAAGCATTTTCCAGTTTTAGTGTTCCAGTCACAACTGTTCCACCCGATTTCCTTCCCCCATGCAAACAGCTTGCTTCACAGACAGTGTTAATCATCACAGCTTGTTTATTGTTTTCCTGCCTTGTCCTACTGCTAACCAGGCATCCAGCTGTTTTCCACCAACCACACCTATTTTAAAACGCTAGTCTTTACCACGTTATTACCTGACCATGTGCTGTGCATTTACCAGTGCTGCTATCTCCATCCTTCCTTTATTTCTTCATACACTTTGATTTATCCTGGTACCCTTGATATTTCTCTTTATGATTTTATAAACAGAAAGATTAGATTAGTTTTTTTGCTAGACTTTTTTCTGCTTCTCAGTCTAGAAATCTTGTCAGGCTGCCAGAATCAATCCCTAGTTAATACCTCTGGGACTCCAGTGGTGATGGTCCACCCATGAAGTCCTCGCTACATGAATGCTCACACCAGCCATAAACCACTGTTAATCCATCACCTAATCCCAGCTGACATGGTGTCTGTGGCATTATCTTGTCCTGCTTTTACCCTTCTCTAGCACGTCAAAGCTGCCTGCTTCTCACATGTTTTTACCATATTTGACAGATTTAGCTTGATTCAATGAATGGAAAATGCCTTTCAGTCTTTTCTAACACAGAAACCCCAGACAGACTTTTCATTAAATTCTTGTAATTCTAGGGTTCTTTTTCTTCAATTTCTCCCAAGCCTGAAGACTCCTGAAAATCCCACAAATCACCCTGACCTCTCCACGCTCTGCCTATAAAATCACATCCATTTTCCTTGTGCTTCTTCCATTTCTGTACATTACCTCTGGATGACGTATAAGCAGCAAGCTGGTGTCACAACTGTCCAGCTCTTGTATTCTAGCTGTTCCCATAGCTATTTACACACCTATTCAAGTATCACAGTATGGACACCAGCTGCAGGACTGCTTGGTGGGTCATGGCCTTGTATCAGGCACAGAGGTGCCTCAGGGCACCAACACATAGCTGGAATTGTTCAGCTGCTTGCAAGAAAGGTGTTTGGAGACAAAGGGAGGAAAAAGGTAAAAATACATCTGTAGGGAAAACAAACCTGCTATCTCACCCATACTATGGTTCCTGAGAACTTAGCAGGTGTACAGCTCAAACTGAACTGAGCTCACCTACGTTATTTACTCAAAAACAAAGTAGAGGAAAGCTTTGCAAAAATAACAGCAACTACATGTGTAACACTGGTTGTGGAAGTACATAGTTTTTATTTTATTCATAAGCTTACTTCAAAAATTATGAATGAACAGGAAAATTTATCATCAAAAAGCTTCTTCCACAGAAGTTTGTCGCACAGACAGTTTCTTTTAAGTGGGAATTTTTTTAAGCTTATGGAACATTAAGTTCTTGTGGATCCTGTAATACGTACAGACATCTATAAAACTTTAAAAGATTCATTGATAAATTAATTCAAACTTTCACACTTTTTAAGACTTGATTCTAAATGCTATATTTTTTTTGAGGCAGTGATATTAAAATACTTGTTTAATAGAAAAATCTACATAATTCTTGATGTTTCAAAACATTTATTGGCTTTATTATTTTGCAAGTTGTCTTCTGCCAAGTTACATTTTCTAACAATGAAGTCTGAAAAACGCTGCAGAAGAAAGAACTAAAGTCCAAGTTAATTTGGGATGTATTACAACAGTAACTGTTGCAACCTTGTTCCACAACAGTGTACAAAATAATTCATAAACACAGAAAAGTACTAACAAAACCTTCATTCTTCCTGAAGAACGTATACATAACCAGTGTCTAAAAGTCAAAAACTGTATGCCTATTAGAAAACAGGTGATAAATAGAGATAATTAAATATGCAGAATTTTTTACATTTCTTTCCTCTGAAATATGTATTGGGTATTCCAATCTTTGCTAGTACTATAACTATTTTAGTACCTTGAGGATATGTAATTAAATCCTGAGTTACACTCCTTTGATAATCTTACTTTAAAAAAAAAACATTAAATCCCATATTTACATTTCAAACAACACACTTAATTCAACAGCTCTTTGTCAACCCAAGAGCACCTGAAACCAAGACCACCAGGACAAACTGAGACATATGCAGACTTCTAAAATCCAATGGTCACAGGTAAACTACCAGTGAAGCAACGTCAGAAATTATAAAACTATTAAATGTTTTCATATAACAATGCAGTAAAGTTTTGCTAAATGGGAGATAGTAATTTCTGGCCTGGTCCAAACTTCATTACAGAGATTATGACAAAATAGTGATTACTTGATTGATTGCCAATTTTATCACTAGAAGAATAGATTCAAAACCAGTTCATTGAGTTTCACATTCAACCATTATTCAAAACAGCATTTTGACAGTTCAGACAGAACTTTGTTGCTTGGAAACTAAAATGACTTTAAGGAAATAACAAGCTATCCTTGTAAAAGCTCATAGAGCTCACAATTATATATTTCTGTTAAACAATGAAACCATCTCTGAATAGTTAAGAACTAAGGCATCAAAACACACAGAAAAAACCATTAAGCAAGGATGCATTTCAACATCAAGAAGAATCCTTCCACTCATTTATCTAATTTTCGAAGTGGAATTATGACACTAGATACTTGAGGAAAATTTATGACAACGATCACTATTGTAAATTGTAATTTGTAATTCTTTGAAGCTTAAACAGACCATTTCTTACTCTGTGCAAAGATGCCAAGCTGAAGACCACTACTTACTGGAGATTTCACATTATTCACATTCTCAGGAGGATAAAAACGTTCTGTGAGAACTCTGCAAAAGTTAAATGCTTAAAAGCAGAAAAATATTGCCTCTTTTTTACACCTCATTAAAATACAAGTCTAAGTTTCATTAAAATCTTGTAGCCTTGAAGACTCATATTTTTGCTTATTTTGCAAATTCATCCTCTCAGTCATTTTTCCAATCAAATTACTGCTTGTTAGGATTGACCTCAATTGGTGTGTTTATTTAAACCAACTAGGACTGTGTATCACATTGCTCCCCAGGAACTAAAAACTGCTCTAAAATTTATGAAAACTAACTTTACCATTTTGTATAGCACTGACTGCCTACTTTGTATGGCAAATAAAAGTGTACAGGGTGTCTGGAACACAGAAACTGCCAAGATTTCAGGATGCTTCACAGAGAAAAACTACTAACAAGATAATGCAACTTGAAACAAAAATAAGTGAAACGTTCAAGTAGAAGACTTTAGGATGCACATTTTCAAACCTAAGTCTGTTTGCATTGAAAGCAGTGTTTTACCTACTTTGTTCAATGCTTGGGTAAAAACTTCTTGATCGTATGTAGTCATTACTCTGACAGAAAACACAATGTGCACTGACCCAGGTTACTCCTGGGACCACAAATGGAAAATGGACCCAGTTTCTAGTAGCTTTACACACAGAAGGAAAAAATGCTGATTTCCTTAAACTGAAATGAAAACAAAAATTTTCTATGCATATTCTCTCAAATTAGAGTAATCCCTTGTTAAACAGCAGACCAATCCCCAACTAATACTTTGCTTATTTTTCCCTCCCACCACAGAGTCAATGGAGAAATCTCTCTGATCTCTTAAAACAGGAGGTCTGCTGGTGCTGGATTCAGCACTGTCCACCCCAAAGCAATGCTCTAGTAGCTAACTTTGATGAATTCTTTAGTTAAGATGCTTTAGTTCTCAAGGCTAGAAGTAGCAATAGTACCGAGGACACACAAGGAACATGGATTCTTCTCTACCTCCCTTTTTCTTCACCCCACTAAACAGTCAAAGAAACTTCTTGGCACCAACAATTCCTCACCAAATACTGAAAAACCTAAAGTTTTTAGGCTGAGAGGACTGCTAACAGAGGCTTTTTCAGGACAGCTTTCTCTGTGGCATTTGCACACAGATTTGGTTTCACTGTCAGCACTCAAGTTGAACCTGAGAATAATGCAGTATTCTCTCCAAGACAGATTACAAATAGATAATTTCCTAACATGGTTCAAGTTTGGTGCATTTAAAGTTGGTATTCCCTTTAAAAGCATAAGCAAATAAATTATATTTTTAAAACAAAGGTTGTGTCAATTTTGCGGCAAGGATCTTGCTTATAGCCTTTATTAAAGGTCTGACTGTTCTTGCATCAGACACCTCTGTGTTGGTGCAATCTTTCCTCCCCAGCCCCATCAGGCACTACAATAAATTGTTATAGAGAGTAAGTTACATCAAACATTTGTGTTTTGTAATATATAACAGACATATTCTTTGAGAGATCCAGTTCTTCCTCAGAAAAGCCAAGAAGGGAAGGGGATAGTCAATCTAAACCCTTTAATAATTTTTCTATGCATTATATAATTGTTAGTTTGGGTATAGTCATCAACTTTCATAACTATGACCCATTTGATCTATCCTGTATTCCAATTCCAACTGGAACACCCTGCTCACAAAGACTAATCTATCAGAAATAACCTGTACCTTTTCTGTTGCTGGTAGACTTGGGTTTACCTAGCACAGGGCACACATTTGCATTTTGCAGATAGGAACTTATGCCATAATGTATATATACACAAGCAATTTTAAAAAAAGTCAAAGTATCTGTAAATAGCAAAAAAAGCCTCACTCAAGCTTTAATAAAAAGCATAAGTAAATATAATAGGAATAAATATTCAAAAGAAACCTTTATGCATGGCAAAAAAAATTTCAGAATTAGATAGTCATTTCTGAAACAACAAATACTTTAAATAAAAAAAAGAATTCCAGAGAAAAAGTACTTAAGACTTGTCACTAATTGCAAGCATGCAAACATTTACAGCTTACTACCCAGGGCGGAGACTGGATGGTATTCCATTATACAAAAGAAATATCAAAGATAAAAACACAGCACAAAACAAAATGCCATGTATTCACATAACTGTTTTGGTGCAAGCACATTTGGTTTTGGTGCAGTCACATCAAGCATAATTCTCTCATGCTACTAAGATACCTGGGAAAAGGAAAGAAAATCATGTCTAGTCTTATCTAGATATCCATAACCTGAAATCACAAAAATTCTACTCCTTTAATTGCCAGAAGCTCTTTTTTCAGCAATAGAGTCAATTTTTCATGGGGGTTTTTCAACCACAAAGTGCTCTTTTGCTGTTACCTGTTTTTCAACTATTTTCATGCATTTGAAAACTTAAGAACATCTTTACTCATTTGGTGAAGGGGACAGGAGTATAAAGGGAAAAGACAAACAAGTTCAGTCTCTTTTTTCCCGAATCCAGCCACAATATCTCAGATAACATTTTGGGACACCCATTGTTTTCACTCTTACAAGAAGAAATTTTTCCTAAGAATAACTGCCCTATACAATGAACCCTTGACTAATACCCAGTAGTTTCTGTTGAAAAATTACTTGGCAGGAAATAAACATTCTTCCAGTAGCTGAGCCTGACCCAGAAACCATACAGTGTATGATGGTAAGTACATTAGAAATATGACACACGGGCAAAGCATTTAAACTTTAGCTATACCAAAAGAAAGCAGTCACACGTAAAGAAATCTGTTTTCAATATATGTATTTTCTTGAAAGACATCCAATCCAGTTCTTCACATGTTCCTGGAGAGCTCTCCATACATCAGGGAAAAACAAACAAACTCCCTATCAATCTCTGTTAGTCATTGATCTACTCACCAAAGAAAAAAATAAACATCTTCAGTAACAACAGGTTTGAAATCAGTTCAATTTCCAGTGAAAATAAAAACATTCTAAATGCATTAAATGTTCCATGTCTGATTGTATGACATATTCAAATAAAAGTGTATCAAGCTCCCCTGAAGACTCAGCTCTTTATTAAAGAAGGAGGAAACCACAAAACCACAGTTCTTTCCACAATCATATAGCCAGTTTGGCATACAACCAATCAAAAAAACCAGCCCAAATGAAAAATTTTCAGTCAGCTGGACAAAGTTTTATGCTCTGTGCTGGTCACTCACACCAAACTGGTTGATCGACAGAGACAAGACAACAGACAATCTTCTGCTACTTCCCTGGACTCACCATCCCAAAAACCTTGTCCACCAAAACCATGTACTATAGACACTAAGGGACAGCCAGGATAACATGTACATCCTTTAACTCTGTTAACAGCCTTCAATTGCTTGAGGACCATCAGCTGCAAGTCCTAATGGTACCACTCCTGCACTGGAGGCAATTTTCCTGCAGATCTGCAGGAAGGGGTATCATGCTGCTGCCAAAGGAACACTTCAGCACTTTGCTTTCAGCTAACCCTGTTTTACTTGAGATACTCTAAGTATACTAAGATACTGTCCCTGAGCCAGAGGGAGAGTACTGAAGGACAAATGAACTCTTTCACCAGCAGCTGCCACCACCACCTACTTCCTGATACCATTTTCTTCTAGGGGAGAGAAGAACAGGAGCCCAGGAGCCTGCTGGGCTTCTGGTCATTCATTCAACCCTCAGCCTTAATTGAGAGACAGAGGAAATAAGGCGGATTTCACACCAGAGAAAAGGCAAAGTGGAGCTTGGGAGCTCCTGAAATAGTTAAAGATGGCACTATAATTTGGCATTTTTGACCTTTTAAGTATCTGAACCTGCAACATTATTAATGACCTTGGCTCGTGTGCATTTCACACAGGGGAAAACAGAAAGAAAGCAGAAGTGTTCTGTGGTACAATCATTTACTACACGTTTCTATTTCTAGGCAACTTCAATGTTTTCCCTGATCTGTATCTGGAAAAATGGGCAGGTATAGCACAGCAACGTGCATAACAGCTACAAATAAAAATATTTATGTCATTTAAAAATCGAGTTCTGGCATGGAAGGTCATATTGCTTACAAAAACATCTCCACATTTGTCAAAATGCCTCAGTCTTACCACAAAACCACAGTGCCATCATTTACAATATTCAGTCAGAAACCAATACTATAAAAAAACTGGCTAACTGCAAAAGTAAATGGAAATATTGAAAAGAATCATTATCATATCATATACTCTGGACACCAGACTGGGCCCTCCAGGGAAGTGGTCTCGGCACCAAGCCTGGCAGAGTTCAAGAAGCATTTGCACAATGCTGTTGGGCACATGGTGTGACTCTTGGGGATTGTTCTGTGCATGGCCAGGAGTGGGACCTGATGATTCTTGTGGGTCCCTTCCAACTCAGCATATTTCATGATTCTGTGATTATAAAACTCTCCATACACCAGTCCCAGTGATTACTTGAATCGATCGTCATGAAATCAGTTTGGAAAGTTCAGAATCCAAATATATTCCTCAATTCATAACTAAAGCCGTAAGAGGAACTAAATGAGTTGAATTAGGCCAGAAAAATCAGTTCTCTGGATAGAAGCTACACCAAACACATACTATTGCAAAGTCTGTTTCTCCTATCAATTGATTCTTTACATACCAGATTCTCCAAACTGTCTATCTCCAAACATTTAGAAACCACAGCAGTCACCACATTAAGTGGGATGTTTTAATAACCCAACCCCTCCTTGAAACTTACTGGAAAGTGAAGCCCTCAGCATGATGGAAATTCTTTCAATGGAAACATCTTTTAGAAAAAGCAGTGCTCAATCTCCACTACTCCATCACAGTTACAAACTCATTTAAATGCATCAGCATTTTCATTTCACATAAAACTAGTTCTTATTTCTGTAAATGGTACAATAATTTAATCTAAAAATCTAAGAAAAATAACATTTCCCCTTGTTGATTACACAATAGTTCATTCTTTTCTATTTCGTCTTTTCCTCAAGCATTATTTTCCATCCCTATTTCTATACTTATCTCACAGGGATTTGTCACAAATGTAATGGCCTTTTTTACAAATCCCTTCTTCCCCCTTTCTGTGAATTCATATTCTCTAGGTCAAAGATTACAAATCTCTACAGCTTATACTTCAAAGTTTTGCTGTAGAAAACTGATCTGCTGAAATCTTACTCTTAATAGTGTACAAGAAACAAATTTTCCAAAGAATTCTCCTTGATTATCCTTGGTGTTGACCTCCATAATAAAGGTAAAATATTTCCAATGTACTGTGCTGAAACTCTATCCCTATTTGACTCCACAAACACTTTCTTGCCCCTAAACACCTGAGAGTAATTCTTTTCAGTTTTTATCAGACTTCCCACTGAAAATCTCCTTTGGCAATAAATGCATTGGCTTCCCTTAAAATCACCGTTTGTATGCTGACCCGAGGAAGTAAAATATTTATTTTGTATCAGGAGAAAAGAAAAGCCCTACTGACAGACCACTCAGGCTTTTTTTCTGAGTGAATATATATGCCAAGACCAAGGACCACTAGTTATTGGGACTTACTAAGTTGTCTTTGACTGATTACCTATTCCAACTTTTGCAAATATTAGAGAACCAGTATTTCCATATTCATTCACTATTGATACTTCTACAACTAAAAGCAGTCTTCAGTCTCACTTCTTGCAAAGGGTAAAGCAGCACTAAAATACCTTCTAATGAAAGAATTTTTCAGAACAATGCTGGATCACTTTCAAAATATTAAAAGACACAGACACAAGCACTTCTATCAATAACATTTACCTCAATGTTATCATGTTATTTCCCAGCAATTGTTTTTGTACATCTTCATTTCATTAAAGAGGAAGGCACTATCTACTATATGCATGACTGAATTAAAGACTGAATTCATTCTCTGTCTTTCAGTACTGTTCACCATGGTCCTGGAACTTCTGGAACTACAATTACCGTGCATTTAGCACTTTTCATTACATTGAAAAACTCATGCATTTGGCAGCCTTTGCACAGCAAGATTCCACACAGAAAACAGAGAGGACAATGAGAACAGCTTTAATTTATTTACCTGATTTAACTTCTTCTTTGTAATAAGCTGATTAGCATTACTGAATTGGAACTCCAAAACTATCATAATGAGGGCATTTTATATGTTGATTGCTTATATTTTTATTATTCTGGAAAATGATTAAAAACTGAAAAGAATGCGAAATTAATTCTGTCTTAATTTGATTTTTAAAAGCTGTTTCATGCAATAGCTTCCATATTTTTAATAAGAGTACTACCCTAATCAAACAAAATAAGCCTACAGATTTGTGTCATTGAAGGTCAAGAATGACTGAGTCAGAGAGAACTATCACAAATTTACGTATTTTGAATTAATAAGCATCACTACTATTGTGGTCAGCATATAATTATGCTGGGGTTTTGTTTGTTTCATTTATCTGGGTTTTGCCAATTTGGTTTTTTTTTTTTTTAATTTGCATCTTTTCTTCTGTTCCTTTAAAAGGTGAATTTTCATCAGCAGTGAGAATCAGACTGTCCTTCAATGATGTAAACATGTTTTAAGACAACTCTATCTTTAGTAGAAAATTCCTGTTTGGTTTTTTAAATTTAAATGTTGGAGTATAATTAATAGCATTTTTCATGTCCTAAAATAATAAGTTAACTTGCCCCTGTTTTAAGAATTTTTTAACTCTTAAATGGAAATAGAAATGCGATTAGCAAATAAAACAAGTGTACATAATGATCCAAATTAAACAAAATTACATGCCTTGTAACGAAAAGACAACTATCAAAATGAGTTCTGCATTTCAAATTTTCTCTTTTCTTATAAATATCTTAGAAATGCATGGGTTCTGATTGTGCATTAAAATTAATATATAGTAGGGTTTCAGTCCTAATTGTATAGGACAAACATGAAAAACATACCTTTTTGTCCTATCAGTTTCCAAGGAGTTTCTCGATTCTGAATAAATTAGGTGTTAAGCTATGAAAGAAAACACACCTTTGCACCTGCCTGGCAGCTTCTGGTTTGCCCTTTCAACACACTCTCAATTCCAGATACTTGGTTAGTAATTTTTACCAGATCATACATACTATCGTCCTTTAACCTCAGCATCACAACATGTCCTGGTGGATATTAGTAGAGATTACTGATTATAAGTGTAATTTAAAACATTTAGTAATGAAATATATAAACATTAATTGAAAGACCACTGTTTCTTAACCTAGTTATAACCATATTATCACTTGGACTTTAAACTTTGTTGTTCTACAGGTGGTGCCTGTATAATCAATAGAGATATTGAATGTATAAAGATATTAACATATTTAGGCATTCAACATTTAACAATTCCACTAAATTACCAAATTTTTACAATTATTCTACACTTCTTAGTCTATAAGAAAAAAATCATTTATCACTTCTTGTTAATCTTCTTTCAAAAAACACTTAGAGCACTTAGAAAAATAATGCTTGCTTAACTGCCTATCTCTAGTGGACCTTTTATCTAAGAGGTCTTTCAGTCTAATTCTTTGAAATACCAGTTAAAACTGCTTAATTTTTCTATTTTATATGGTGGAAGACTGGAAAGCTACTGCCTGTACAACATTTCCCAAATGTTTTTTTATTATATTCTGGTAACTCATTATTTCCCACCCATGATTACTTTGTCTCCAGGTAAACAAATTAATTCTTCACTTTAGCTTGTTCTTTAAATATCCCCTACATGTTTAAGCAACCTCAACATCTGAAGTTATTCATATCACAATTACTTAGAATTTAAAAATTATTGAGGAAGAGACTACCTCTTGAACAAAATGTATCCATTTCACCTATACAATCACTTTAATGTCAGGAAAAAGAGAAGGCCAAAAATTTGTAAGGCATCTACACAGAAGAACTTCAGGCACTGGACAACCAATAGTACTTAGTTTTTGCCTAACTCAAGGTGAACTTCTAAGATGCAAAATGATGTTGATAGTTTTAAGGAAGCATGCTGGGGCAGGAGTTAATTAGCATGCTGGAACTGTGTATATCAGTATTTTCTCTAAAGCAAGTCACATAGCAGATTCTTAATGTGCATGTTTTGGTTCATTATATCAGGTCCTGCAAATATGCATTTCACTTTGAAAACAATACTAGCCAACTGAGAAACAATATTCACTTCAGTTGTTCACAGACATTTTACTAAAAAAAGCTTCAATATCTTTATAATAGGGCTCTTGCAGTGGGTGGGGAAGAAAAGCACATAAGAGGAAATGAGTCGAACAATCCCAAATGAAATTCAAAGCATTTTGATATCAAAATTAGCACAAAAGAGGTCAAGGTCATGAGTAGGAGATAACTGGATTCATGACCATCTGACGTAAGATTTCCTTTCTGTTTGAAACCCAGAGCCAAGCAGCGTACCAGGCAATTTAGAGCATCCCAATGCAACTGCCCTTGGCAATGTTTTGCTGTAGTCAAACACTACCACCTAAAGAAGCCTGGCAAAACATGAGGTCCCCAACAGCACAACAGCATTACTGACTTTCAAAATGGTGAGCTTACTGTTATTTCTGTACAAATACTGAACACAAAGTTACTGAGTGCCAGTGTTTAGGATATGGGTTTCAATGTTAAAAACTATTAATGGCTTAAGCCTCCACTTCCAGCACAAAATCTTCAGAAAAGTATAAGGTGTATTTTATCTTCTTTATGTCATTTACACTTATTTTTTTATGTTACTCACATGAAATATCATTTTATAGTTATTGCATTATGCTTATCAAGCAAGTGTACCTTCTTGAATGTTTTTGTTTCCAAAGTAAAAGCTGTTCCACGTGTTGACTATGTTACTTTTATGATTTATCAAAAGATGTAAGCAGAATTTCCTCTGAAGTCTGTAGAAGAAACTAAATTTAAAAGTTTACTTGATGAAGGGTGGATTTAAAACCAGACCACTTGTTGTACTGGCACTGGTGAACAGCAGGTATAAAACACTTCACAAAGAGTGCAAAACCCACAGAGGAACTGCATATGATTCAAAATAGTACGCCTGTGGTAAGTTCCAAGCTGCTGTGGTTAGACTACTATAAAAGCTCCCAAATAATTTGATCTGGGAGAAGACACAAGAGTAATCAGTGCTGAAAAAGAGATCCAAAGATCTCTTGCATCACCTCTGTCTTCTGCTTTTCACTGAAGGGGAAGGACGAGAATGAAGAAAGAAAAGAACAACTATCTCTGTCAAATTCAAGTTAAATTACAATGTAGGAGAAGCAGACAACTACCTCGAGATAAGGCAGAGTCTGGTTTGTAGTACCTGGCATGTGTGCTGGACAGTGTGACTGTCTAGCAGCACAGGGCTGTTTCAAAATATGATTTGTTAGCTCACCCTGAGGTACCTATCTCCAGATCTGTAATGAGACTTATGACATAAAACTGTAAAGATTCATCTATTCAAATGTAGCAACAGCTGTATGTCTTCATCTATTCAATTTAGCAATAGACAGGATTAGTGTCTCCTCCATGCCATCTGGTCTCTGGAACTAATTACTTTAATTGTTTAATTTGCTGAAGTGGAGCTTATAACGTTTATGCCTTCCAGAGCAAAGCCTAGGCAGAACGATGCAAATGTTGTGTGCTGGTGCTCATATTTCTCTTTGCAACTTCCTGTCATCACTTTATAAAAGAAATGCAGGGTTACTGCTCAATATGGCTTAAGGATTGTCCTATCACTACCTTTCAAAATGTCACAACACCGAGTGAAGAGAATCTAAGGGGAGAAAAGTCTTCAGAACTAAAGCTCAATGGGAAACATTTGGGAAAAAAACTGGAGGCTTCATATTTTTGGCTTATTTTAGAAAGTGCATTGACACTGGAAGTGGAACAGCTCAGGTGTTGAACATAATTGTCAAGAACAGTTGAGAAAATATGAATAAACTTTAGCACAGAAGGAATGGTTTCATTCTTTCCCCCATATCAGTAATAGCACTGACCCAAACTGGCAAAACCAAGAGTGCAGTAGAAAACTTCTAGGCAGAAATCATTAGCTAGAAAATGAAATTACTCAATATTGTCTTTTTGATAATGGTACAAAACCACTTTAGTTATTCCTGAGTAATTCTTGGCAGACTGAATCTCTGATTCCCCCTCCTCCCTTGTCCCTTCCAACCCCCATAATAACACAGGAGAAGAAAAACAGGAGTCAAGCACCACCACATTATTTTGAAGCATGCTAATGAGTTTGGTGTATCCTCAGACGCATTTGTGTCATGTAACATCTTCTGTCAAATATGTCATCTGTTTAAGCAAAATTAAATATGTTCTGAAAATGTGTGCCTTGAGACTGAAATCATAACCATCACCAAGAGGTCACTCTCTTGTGAGATTGCTTTCTGAGGTAATAAGGTTTATTTCTAGTGTTCTGGAGACCTTGTGATCTTGTATAGAATTCATTAAATATTGGTTTTATAAGACACCTGGCTTTTCTCATCTTCTAAAACACTTTTTGGAACATGTGTTCTAATAATAAATACAATTCATAATAGTTAAGAACTATTGGGATATCAGTGCAGGATCTCCACAGGATAGAAGAGGGCTGTGATCCATTTATTACCCTCCTGAAGGAAGTGATTTATATCTCCCTCAGCTCTCCAGTACATCCCAGATCCCAACAACACCTTTCCACTAAAACTTTCAACATGATGTGAAACAAATTTATTAAAATGAATTTTCCTCCTCCTTAATACCCTCCTCCATTCCACCCACAACTAAAAGCAACTATCAAAATCTTATTTAATATACCCCTAGAATTCAAGAAGGGGTTAAAGACAGAAACAGGAACTCCTAGTACAGAGATCTAATAGTTTTGCTGAACATACAGGTGCTGTCATTCCCCTGGTTATGCTACATGTCTCTCTCTATTACTCCAACTGAGGCTTGAGAGGTCTGATCAGGAAGATATATGACTTGAGAAGCAAAAGAATAAGGAAAAATGTTTGCTTCAAACCTGTCTAGATGAGCCTTTTGGGAGGAAGACTGCTCCCTCTCCTTTTTGAACTCTTCCCTTAAATGCTGAATTTGTCCAATGTAGAACCACCATCAAATAAAAAAAGGCAGAGCAAGCAATTTGGCAAGGAAGTGGCCGTTTACTTTTGAAAATAAAAAGAATATATTTCTATGATAAATGACATAACTTTCTTGCATAACCATTTAAAGCCTATCAATGTGAAATTAACAAAACAGCAAAGTTGTGTTCAATCTCATAAAGCTCAAGACACCGATTCTGTTAATCTCTATCAGCCTTCTGTTCAATCTCTATCAGCTTTTCCATTTTACAGAGGCACACAATTTTTCAGATTTGAAAGAACTGAACACTAACTAGCATGCTTCTTTAGTAAGAAAAATTTAAACAAAATCGCTTTTTTTATACACACAGAAAACATTAGTTGCTGGTGAAAATGACACTCTGAAGTATTATTTAAGTGCAAATTAAAGGGCAGTTGACAGAATTCCCAACCACATACATCTGTGTATGACTAAGGATATAAAACAAGATCTCATGTGACCTTTCAATCTTAGGCATAATGATTAGCCTATAATATTGCTAGTCTGCTCCCAGCTCTCCTGAAGTCTTATTAAAACACCCTTTTCAAGACACATTTCTCTGCCCCAACAGGCATATTCCTTTACTGCCAAGAAAAGCAAGCAGGAGGGAAGCGTATGAAATCCTGCGTATGCTGTACGACGTGCTAGGAAAGCCAAGCCACCAGCTTGCAGGCATGCTGTCACCAGGTGTAACCAGCAGCAGAAAACCCAGGCAGAAAAGGGGCCCATAACAAGCTGACAAAAGCTGCAAATGTAGAGGTAGCCAGTGTAGGCAGTCAGGTTAGGGTAGGATACACCTGGGATATCCCAGGTAGGATAAACCTGAGCAGGCTGCTGGAGTACCAGGCACATGGCAGCTTCACCTCTTTCACTGCTGGCATAACACAGCACTAAATAAATGATGTTTCTAGCCCACCATTTTAATTCATTTTGCTTCATACTTTCAAATTCACTGAAATGGAAGAGTAAACCTATTTCATATATCAAGAAGCTACAGCGGGATGATACTCTATGTGTTTTGAACTGGTTTGGTTGTGGGTGTTTTTTTTTTTTCCTTGGTGTTTTTTTTAGATCATCCCTCACTTTTCCCATTTTTGCCTAGCTTCTAGACCACTCAAAATCCATTTTTTTCTTTCCCATCCTGTTACTTGAGCTCTGACTGCACTTTCAGCAGTAATTTGTGGCTTACCAGCTTAGTTCAACCCATCTTCCACTATTAATAGTTTCTGATTTACTTTCTTACAATAAAAGGTAGGTAAAGATCCCCAAACTGATAGAGCAATAGCAGGTTTCTGGTTTTATCAAAAACCTACCCCCATTTGTTCCTGTTTTCTCCCTCCCATTTTTCTTTCCAACCTAGTACTTCTCACCCTCCTGAACCTTCACCCAAATGGAAGAAAAACAATCACACAACCTTAAAAAATATCATACTGCATCCAGAGACACATTTTAGTTGGCAGTACCTTCACCTGCATTTCTCTGTATGTTATACAGTCATGACTAAATATTCCAGTGGAATGTAAAATAACTGGTTTTGCTTTCAAATGCTGCTTCCTTTTCTGAGAAAAATGGTTGAAAGAATTACTGGCTTTAGAAATCTTTAACCTTAGTTTTGCAGATCCAAACCCCATTTAAGCAAAAACTGGACAGAGAAAATCCGCAGTATCCAGAAAAAGTATCTCCTCCTCACTAGCTACTAGCTGAAGCACATTCCAGAGTACCCAGAATGATCATTTCAAAAATGATTCCAAGGACTGCATTATTAGTTGTTCAGATTTCTAAAATAATCAGAAAAAGGTTTTGAAAATGATCATTCCAATTCCTCTTGAAGTTTTCCTATTAGGAAAAAAACCCTTAAATTTATGAAAACTGTTTGTTATAAAGAAGGGATATATTTAATATTTGGAGGTTAGCAGTAATTTTTAACCAATATGCCCTCATTTCAAAAAGAGCTGCAACCAAATATTTTCAAGTAATTAAAATAATGTAAACAGACATAGCCAGTCCTACAATGGTAGGGCCTAAAAGGTAGTTGAAAAATGCTTTCTCTTACAAACCAACAATGTAGCCAGGTTTGTTTAAGGGCTGAAAAGCAGCATATGCCTACTAAGCAATATTCATTTAAAGATATGTTTATCAGCTGCAGACCCAGCACAGGAGCAGGTGAGGGTGGAAATGGGGAAAGGAGGAAAAATTAGAGTAGAATAAGACAGAAGAGTCCCAGCATCACTAAGCTACAGCCTATAAAGGCTCATGCACTTTTCAGACAACCCTAAAGGAATGTAGAAGGTTTACCACGTCTTATTCAAGCTGTTCTATAAGAAATTTTATAATCCCTTTAAAAGACTGATATTGCAAAGAATCGCATTTACACCTCCTCCCTTAATCTAGCATAATTAATCTTTCTACAGCACTCTGAACTAGTAAATAATGAACTTGCAAAACAAGAACCCATGAAATCCATTTGTATGAAAATTCTGTGGGTTCGAAATCCATTTTCTACTGATACATAGCTGTAGAAGTCACTTGTTCTTTGGCATCTTAATGAAAACTATACACCAGCATAGTGTCTTCATGAAGATGATAGATCAAAAATTACTTATGCTACGTATGAAAACAACACCATTCATGGTATCTTCTCCGATTCCTTCTTAGCACTGTTAGAAACACTGATATTAAAAAAATTATGATGCTGATGGAACTCAGGAATGAAAACCTTAGCTGGAAAGTTATTCAAGTTATTTGATTAATTTAGCACATATAAATCATTAAACAACTTTTAACTATTTTTGGAAACTGAGCTTGTTACCATCAAGCACAAATGCGTACAAATACGCAATTATATCCACATGACAAGAATGCTTAATGGAAGAAAACATAAACGCATTAAGATTAAAGGAAATACTTAAAACCACAGATTCTCTGTCTACTGTGGGGTCATCTCCCAAAATGTCACAGCCAATGCTAATCAAATCCTTTGCATTACTGCAGTTGCAGCACAAGAAGTCAGACAAATGTACTTGCTAAGAGAACCCCTTCATGAGGGCTTCTGTCATGAGACTGTCAAACTGTCTAACATAACAATTTCCAGTACTCAGGTTTAATCGAGCTAGACAAAAATGTTGGAGGCACTCCAACTGTTTTATGGCTTAGGGCATCAAGGATCCTGAGATCACTTCCCAAGTGCTGTCAAATTCTACATCTCCCAGATTTGGAATCCTGGCTTCTCTGACAGTCTCCAAATGAATGACCACAGGAAATTCCTCCACAGCAACTCCATGTCTTCATCAGCAAAAGAAAAATGCAGCAGCACATCCAAAATGCCCTCCTTCAAAGACTCATACATCATAATGATTTTAAAGGAAACATCAGCTTTTCAGGATTTAAATACATAGCACCATAATGATAATTTTTTACATTCCTGTCTGTTTTAGCAAGCAGGAGTGTGATGGACATAGACAAGTGCCTGCTGTTCACGTGTGACAAGAAGACTTAGCTACATAAAGATGACAAAGGGCTAACAAAACTGTAATATGAAGAAAAAAAAGAATCTAAAAAAATCTTGATAAAGCCTATAGACCCTTCTTTTGAAAAAAAAATTAAATAAATCTACTAGATGGAACATTTCAGAATTTTAACATTTCTTTTTTGTATTGGAAAAACAATCTTCTTTTTGTATGGACTGAGATTATTTAAATAATCACTGCCTCAAACTTGCAATAAAAATACTAATCACCAACTATCACATCAAAATGGTAAACTGAAATTGCCGCATTATTCATGAATGTGTTTTCTTGTTCTCACAATACCAATGACTATTTAAAAGTTTCAGTGCTTTACAGAGCTGATTTACTTGAGAAAAAAAATATTGAAAAATTTGATAGCAATAGCAGCTTGATGTTCAAGAACATCTACATGTACTCTTCAGATCCTAAGTCAGAAACTACAGGTACAAAAATAGACTTTAATTTCAGTCTTCCAAAACTTGTCATGTTGTTGAAAGTGATGATTCATTACCTGTACATATAAGCTTATCGCAAGACTAGCAGACACAGAAGGATTTGTGGTTTATGCATCTAATTTAGAGACATAATTAGAAAATTATCTCGTACAGTTTGCAGGGAGGAACCGCAAAATCTCCTAACTCCTGCCTATTTGAATTTGATTATATACATATATATACACTCTATATTTATACACATACATTAGAATAAGGCAGCTCAGAAGTCTTACCTGAGTCTGCTTCATTGCCCGTTCCATCCTGCGAGTGCTTCCTTTCTCCAGTTTGGTCCGAAGGAGTAAGGCTGATGTCTGAATGGCCCAGAACTTTGGCTGGGAGAGCAAGCACTGCAGACAATAAGAACATTTTGTCATTACTTAAAGACATTGAAGACAGTAAAATTTTTTAAGGTGGTCTCAAGCATGAATGTTGTTTTCTATTCTGAAAGTCAAATATGTGGCTGGAGGACTTATTTCATGAACTGAGGGCTGTACAAATTACCTTAATCTATTTTCAATGTAAAAAGTGGCCTTCAAAACCACTTCCTCATTCTCAGCTATGCTGTGCTTTGTTTTACATGTACCCATATGGTGCATAGGCCAAACTGCAGAAATTAAAATGGCTACTTAGAATCAAAGGAAAAATGAAGAATTGATCCTGGGCTGACTGACTCAGCCTTTTCCACACCTGCACACTGGGTAGCTATAGGCAGCTGCAGGGATCCTATTTCTCAAGGCTGAACAAATCCAACTCTCTCTTGGCCTCTTCTCATATGCAAGGTGCCCTGATGCCCAGGTTAAGAGCATTTCCACATGAAAAATGTTAAATTTGCTAAGAACCTGAAGAACGTTATTTAATCTAGAACTTGCCATGGCTTGAGAATGATAGGAAGAATTTTTGCCTTTAGTAGATGTATAGGGACTATGGAATAACCTATGCAAGCAGTTTTCCAAAAATAATTTTAAGTTATCGCTTAGAACACACTGCACTGATGCCAGGAACTTAGTGCCAGTCTCCAACCACTGATTTTCAGGAAAGTCCAATAGAAGACATGCAGCCAATACAATTCTGGTATCTCTTAATAATTTACAGACTGCCTGGACTCTTTCCAGTATGGTTTTAGACAGAATATACCATTTCTGAAAAGTGAGACAGCAGGAAAGCTCCCTTGCTAATTTTATTGACACTGCAAATATGATCCATCTTCTCTGAGAAAATATATTTGTCTATAGATATTTGAAGAGTGGAGAAAAATCTCCAGTGGTTTTATTCTTTCCTCTCAGAGATCTCCCAAAGCATTAAAAAGCATAATTTGCTCATGGTTTGTGTTTAATGTCTGACAAATTTCTGTCATGTTGTAATCTGGTTTTGTTTTCCCTAATGATTTCAAAAGAACGGAGGCAGAAAGAAACAATCTAAAAAAATATCCTCCAAACAAAACTACAATAGGAAGAGAGGCAACAAGAAAAGCAAAAATGAAGGCAGTGTGAAGGCTTGCTTGTTGTGCAACAACCAAACACAACGAATCCTACCCTTTGTGAGCAAGAATCTCTGCACTGACTCTTTCAGGACTTTTCCTCAGTCTTAGATTAAGAGGCACCCAAAGGCTTCTATACTGTCCTCTATGTTCTGAAGATCTGGAATTAAGGGAACACAATCACAACATTCTCTATTCTGTAGATTGTCAAGTGCCCTTTTACAAACTATAATCACCAAATCTGGTAATTGCTGGATGTCCTAGTTCTGAGAGGTATCTCTCCTCTGTTTCATCCAACTTCAAACACCTATTTTAGTTTCATCTTAAGACAAACACAAGCAAGGCATTCCTAGCACAGGACATTGGTGTCTGAGTTTATTTTTTAGTAGCCATACCAGGTAGCTTGCTAAATCAAACGCCTTCAGGAATTGCTTGGGCAAATACTTGAACAATGTTTCTTTTACCTTAAAAGCTTATTTTGTGGGGAAGGTCACCCTTTTCCCTATTTTCTCCACTATTAGTATTGTGTCATACAATTTAATTTTTTACTTACAAGAGATTTTTTTCTGTGCTACCTAGTGGTAGACATCAGTATTAACTTTGCAAAAGAACAATGACAAGTAAAAGTCTTGGCTAATAACACTCCTAAAGATATTTTCAGGTCTGATTGCTGTCCTTGTCCAGCAGCAGAGTCCTTGTTCTCTCACTGCTTCAAGCAAGTGGCCCACGAAGGGCAGAGCACAAAGTTTCTGGTCCACAGCATCCAGCTCTGCAGGAGAACCGGCAGCCCAGGAGAGCCTCCCCTCTCTCTGCGTGCACCTCCCACACCACCACCTAAGCAGTGATTTAAGCAAGCATGCTGCATGAGCTGTGCATAAAGTCAAACAGGGAGGGAGGAAATCTGAAGAGAAAAAGGGTGGAATACAAGCAGAGATAATTACATTTCGCTCCTTTGCAGGAGCAATGTCGTATTTTGAATAACAACCCTGCTTTTTAAAGGTATTCATGAAATAAAATGAAAGGTATATCTGCTGTAAAATTACAGAAGAAAAATTGAATTTTTCCAACAGTTTTATTGATACAAAAAACCACTGCAACTGCACAAGACAATGAGAAGCAGACCTTGTTTGCATTAAAAAGCACTTGTACTTTTATACTGATACAGAGCTCACAATCCTGCGCCAGAATTCAAATGTTCACCTTTTCATTGCCTAATTAGGTTTAAAGCACCACAAAAAATCCAAATAATACATGCATAAAGGGCACAAATGTTTATACTCAAAGACTGTAAAGAATAGTTTCAGAACATCTAACTATAACCATTGGCAAGCTTTAATCTTATACCTTAAATGTCCAAATATTCCAGATAATAAATACTTTCTCATAAGATCCAAAGCTTTATGTTTTCACCTGAAATTAAATCTAGGCTCTGCTAATAGGATTATAGGTTAAAACAAAACATTGGAGGGGGAACAACCTAAAAACATGCAGATTTTGTCAACATACTTGGAAGTTCATTATACTGCACCAAGGGCAGCTAAGAAAATTAACAAAATAATAATTCTGAAGCAAAACCACTATTGCACTATTGAGAATATTCACAAGT
The DNA here is from genome assembly GCF_028018845.1 of Melospiza georgiana. Lineage (NCBI taxonomy): Eukaryota > Metazoa > Chordata > Aves > Passeriformes > Passerellidae > Melospiza > Melospiza georgiana. The sequence goes on along the minus strand of NC_080432.1, from coordinate 49,263,139 downwards.
TATCATTGTTCTTACTTTAGGGAGAGAACAATAAAATAAATAAAGAGAAACACAGAAAGATTAGACAAGCTGAGAAGAAATGAAAGGAAATAAGGTTATGCAACACTTTTCTGCACAGAATAGGATATTTTCACATGGGAAAAGTAGTTTTCCAATTCTTTCACACATTTTTTTCCTACAAACAATATCATCCTCTCCCATCATATCAGAATGTAAAAAAGGAGATGACCAAAGAATTACATAAACCAGAATATTTAATTCAATATAACCTCTTATATGACATTCAAATGAAACAAGATGCCGCAAGTCTTAATAGCAAAGCAGTCCATTATTGAACAACGCTTATAAGTATGTAAGAACAAAAGGCAACATAAACTTCTCCTGGCAACCTCTTCCAGATTGCTCAAGGAAGTTATTGATGCCCTATCCCTGGATGTGTCCAAGGCCAGGCTGGAGAGAGAGGCTTTGAGCAAACTGGTCTAGTGGAAGGTGTCCCTGCCCACAGCAGGGGAGTTGGAACAGGATGGCCTTGAAGGTCCCTATCAACCCAAACCACATTGTGATTCCAAGTAATACCTGAATTGTGAGATGGGTGACATTAGTAATGACACCCAGATCAAACCCAGCCATAGATTTCTGTCAAACCAAAAATTCAGATACCATGAACAAACCATTTCAGCCTCAGTATTCAGAATTTAACGTGGGTGTGAAGCACTCCCTGATCACTCTTAAAACTTTCTGTCAGAGAAACAGACAAAGAACTGCATCAGTCAGTCACAACTTAGAGAAGGTAAAGATTGGTCAAAGCAACTCTTTTGCCTTCCTGCATCTACTATTATAAAAAGCTGGAGTTCCTATAGGAATTCTTCCGGTCATCCAAGTCAGGAAGAGCTTACTTGGGTATATAAGACAGGCTAAAAAACCTGGAACAGGTAAAGATGATTGTTATTAACTGCAGTGCTAATTAATTTTAATGGTTGCTAATTTTTGCTTATGATAAATCTAAGCAGTAAGGTTATTGTTTTACTCCTGAAGCTTGCTCACTGATAAACTACCAGTAGCCTAGCAAAGTACTGTGATTGCTATGATGGAGCTATCATCTGAAAATGGACTTGTAAACAAAGAAATTTAAATTGCAACCACTTGTGGAATTCCTAAGAATTTGCACATCAGTCCATCAGTGAACCAAAAATATTCTGCTTGTTGGCCAAATTGCCAGGATGTGGTGAAATTATTTCACTGAAGTCACAGGCATGAGGCACCCTGAGGATAGCTCCGGTCCTCTGTCATGCCTCCAAAGACATGACCCTTAATTCAGATTCAGCCCAGGTTATTTACTAACTTATTTTAAGTTACAGACAAGCACAAAACACTGGGGACGATTTAGAGGAAAAAAAAAGATAAATATTCCTTTTCAGTTCCTTATATTATCCATTTCAGTTAACATACTTCAGGAGCTTTGGTGTTTACTTTTCAAAAAAACCACACATTAATATTTTCAGATTACTCATGTGCACTACTTCATCCACAGTCCAATAGTCTTGTCAATAGTCAATAGCCTTGTTTCATATAACTATTACATCCTTATTTAATGATTTTCAGTAATTCATTCAGATAATCAACATGAAACCCTTATTTCTTCAACACATCCCAAGGCAAAATGGCAAGCTTTTAACTCATTCTGTGCTTTGCTGTAAAATGAGACACTACTAAGGCTTCTTTCTCATATTCTATATCCTGCACAATTATCAGGTGAGTACATTAAAAACCCACTAATATGACTGAGGCATGAATAGGGAAAATGTGCATTTGCTTGTATATATATCTGTTAATCTCTGCTGAATGACTATTACTGAAAGCTAACTTAAAAGGTTTCATTTGTTTTTATGTACACAGCAAAGAATTAGCAAAAACTTCTACGGAATTCATGACTAAGATCAAGAGGAAGAAAACAGTATGATATTAGGGAGGAATGTGATTTGCTTTCCACATGTTCTTCTCACCCAAAAAATCTGACACTTAAGTTTCTGTACAACTAATGTAAGTTTTTCTTCTGAAAAGTCATGTTCAAATGACACTTAGTTAATATCAAATTTTTTGGAAATTTCTCCTAGCACTAAACTGGTGACCGAAAAAGCAAATGAAATACAATTAAAAATAATCAACTTAGAGAAAAACCTGAAAGATGCCACATTATTGTGGAAAGACTTCCTTTCATTAAATCCATGTTTTTTCAACAGAATAGTGTTTAATAAAAGATACTCCTTGCATTTCTGAAAAAAAGTATGTACTGCCCTGGAAAGTAGCTAAATGAACTTTATGGAACTATTTTTAATTGCCTAAGAAAGATTAATGCAATCCAAGGTCCAGAGGGATGCAAAAATAATAGAAATTTTGAGAAAAGTCCTTAAAATATTAACTCCTTTACTAACCAAGCTCAAACACAAATGATCTGCAGTACTACTGGCAGCATCTGGTTGAAATGAGATTTGGAACTTTAAACAATAATTCTGTTAGAACCCTGTAAGTTAAAATAAAGCACATTTGTGACTAAGTGGTTTCCAGTACCAGCGCACTTTTTATTGTTTTAGTGAAAAGCACAAGTATCAAGAGGGCAAGAAAAATACTAAATTTCTAGTTACAATTAAGCAGCAGAACCACGGCTTGGCAGCAGAACAAGCCAGTCAGTATGAGCACTTTTAGCTTTTCTGCTTAGTGTAGGAACATGTAAAAGTTGCCTGTTGGCTCAAACAGATCAAGTATGTTCAAATCATGTACACATACCTTTTCTGCTGTACATGCCCACCCCAAAGATTTCAAAATAAAGAGGAATCAACAGGAGATTTGACTATATGGCATCACTAACAAAAGTACCATGCTGAGGTTTCACAGAGCTCCAATTCCTCCTAGCATTTTTATTCTTATCACAACACTCAGCAGTTTACCAATCCTTCAGTGACTGTAAATTAAGAGGAAACTGTAATAGCTGCACATATACACAAACCCTCAACTCAATAAACAACTAAAATTCATTACTGTTTTCCAAACAGGCATATTTGAATGGTCAAGGAATAGTATTTGATATTTAAGCTGATATAATGTGTGTGACTAAGGATTGCTTTTAAGCACAGAATGCTGTTGTGCTGGTGTATATAAATCGTTTAATGCAAAAAATTGCTTAGCAACCAGTTTAAGGAGTATTTCTCCTTTTATCTATATTTAAATTAAAAGTTTCTCTTTTGCAATTATTATAGAACATATGCTCTTTATACACAGAAATTAAATTTCTAATCAAAATAAAAATGCATTCAGAATTGCAGAATACTCAATAACAATTACAATAAAAAGTTTTTTGTGTTTGATACACCGTTATCCTTAGTGCAATGCTACCCCAAGACTTTTCCTTTTTATTTTCCATTGTTGTTATACACAAATCCTCTCTGTTGTTATGTGTAATGATACATAGTTACTGCATGTTAATCTCTAAATGTATTTTTATGTAAAAATTGAAATGGAGCCATAAACTAAAATGTGTATCTGTAAATGCCCATTTGATTCATCTCAGACAAAGACTTAATGCTACAATTTCAGAGAGGTTATTTTTTCTTACTAACAGGGAAGCTCCTCCAGTGTCTTCATAAATCATCATTTTATTGAAATTGAATAATCTGAAGTTCAGACAGAAACAACTCCATTCTTCTATACTTAAATATATATAAAAAAATACTTTTCATTTCTTTGAGGGTATCACCTTAACACATGACAACTTCACTTTAGGTTCAAAATTCAAACAAAACCTGACAGCCAATAAAGATTTCCTCTTGGACAGTAAATTGGAAGAGGTAGCAACAAAACACAACACATCAAATTCAAGCCTATTGCCTTTACTGCTTCTACAGGAGAACAACTACTCATGGAATCCACAGTACAATCCCCAATTTATATAAAACATCTTAAGTATGTGACAGTTCTAAACAATCAACAGTGATTAACTTGGGAACAAACAAATAGGATGATGAAGCAAATTATTTCAAACCATCCACTCTTTCCAGCTTCTGTCATCCATAATCATTGACATTGCTTTAGACATGAACGATCAAGCTGTACATTCTCCAGTCACATTTTATTATCTACAAACACCTTCATATTCTCTAAGGTCCAACAACAAAAAAATTACATTAGGATTTCACTCTAGATGATTCTTGTTTCAAATGGACAAATTCTAACCTATTTGGCATACTTATGTCCTTGGAGAGCAACACAAAGAAGATACGGGACACAAACAAGGACAGTAATATTTTTATACCTTGAGAATGCAAGGCTTCCATAAATACTATGACAGTGGATATGTTTAGTGGCTGGCAGGAAGGAAGAGAAGAAAAGACAGTCAAATTTATGCAGAAAATTGTTCCTAGCATGGACTAGCCAAGAGATTTTGCAGATTGGTTTTTGGTTGCTTTTTTCCTATTAAAAAAATATCTAAACAGAAGGAATACTCACACCAGTGTGCATTGTAGTCTACTACATCTTTCCTCCTCAAGGCCAAAAGCACTGCTCAGGTAACAAATAAAGATCAAAGGCCCTGTTGGTATGTTTAACAGTTATCAAACCCTGTGCTGTATATGCCTTGATACATCTCTTTAATTTCACACTTTCACTAAACACGGAAATCTGTCCTACACTACCAGACATTCGAACAGTTTTGGACCAGAAAAAAAATCAAAATATTATCAACTAATCCTGCACATTAGAAGTCACGTGAGCAACTGTCTTGACAATTTCTGTCTTTTTCAGTGAAACGGACTGCAATTTTAGGTAGCAACCAAAAGCATCATTTTTCATATGGCTTTAACAACTAGAACTTAAAAACCAACAATATGCAAAGTCTTTGGAGTTACAGATTACTAATTGATTTAACAGTCTTAGGGCAAAACTAGCAAGACAAGGCTAATTTACATTTTTTTCTTTGCAAACATGACAACTTGCATTATACACTTCTAATTAGTAATATTTCAGGCATTATTCCAAGTCCTGTGTTAGTGTTTCTTTTTCAATGCTGCATGAGAAAAATGTGTTATTACTTGGTTAGGTCTTAAATACTTTCTTGCCTAGCAGCATCTAATATAAATTCTACACGGCACCTTTAGAGCATTATGCCAAGACCTTTGCACTGTAATAACAAAACAAAAAATAAAGCAATGCTTGAGTCTGTATGAAGTGCATTAGCAGAAGTTCTGTATTTTTGTTTATTAGGTCTCTTGGCGTTTCAGTGAGTTGTTACATCATGCTACAGAGTCAATCATGATCATCTGTGGTTTTTTTAAGGCCTCTTGAATTACCATGATTAAAAAAATTCTCTGACTGTATGTTCGGCAAATGAGAGGCAGAAATCCTGAAAGTATTAAAGTACAGAGGAGAAGATTTACTTTCCTGCACTGGCTGAAACATCAGCATTTGCACAGTGCCATTTTCCAGTACTGCTTTAATATTCCATCTATTTCAGTAGGTTTAGACCACACATTCAGCACATATTTCCCCAAAATCTAAAGCTATTCACTCAATTGTATGACAAGGGTTTATTTTGGTCCATAAAACTAATCCTGGGACTGTTGAACTAAAATAGCTTTTCACCACAACAGGTGTTAGCTGATCATTAGTAGAGCTGGGCTTAAAGCTCTTAACCACAGCCATTAGAAATACTTCTTGGTGTTAAAAAGTCAAGAGTGAGGCCAAAACACCATCAGTGATCTGCATCAAGGGACTAGTTTAATTAGAATGGCATTTTTAAAATTCACTTTGTCTAGTCTTGTCTGGTAGCCTCAGCACTCAAATTATAACATTACATCATTGTAAATACAGAGTACCTTTTGTTGATTCCTACCACTAAAACAAGAATACACTATCTGATTTTTATTTTTTTTTTGCATTGCTATATACTTCAGTGTATACAGCAATGCAAATTGAATGAGATTTTTTCATATACATAATTTCAGAAGCTTGGATAATTTAATGGATTTGGAATAAAATATTAATTATGAGTGTTTTAAAAGGAAATATACGTGTACACATGCATACTGATTACTTTTTTCAGTTTTCTTTTTGTCCATACACACTTTATAAGGCAAAATGTTAGAAACCTATTAGGTAAACAGTTACTTACTTACACTATACTAAACTGATCTAGAAATGAATGCTAGACTCAATAGAGCAGCAATTATATCACACTTACCTAAAGGCAATTTAATGTTCTCAAGTGCCTCATTCAATTTTAGTCCACATGTGACTGACTCTCTCTCTGAAATTTATTGTATCTGGAATTTATCACATCTGAAGGTACATTAAATACAATATAAGAGTTATTTCGTAGTTCACTCAATCAATTAAAAAGTTCTAAGACAATTCTGGAATAAATTTTCTTCTCAGAAGATATAAAAAATATCCCAATACATGAAGGCTAATGTAATTTCACTCCAACTGCATTTTCCACAGCTTTTTATACCCTACTTAAATAGTGTTCTGTAGCAAATGGGTAGGTCTTGAAAACATCCACCCACCGGTGGCCTCAGATTCTATCCTGCTTATCATTCTAAATATATTTCCCTCCATGACACTTGTTTTAAGCAGTAACTCTTACTCCTTCTGGTATCTACCTTGCAAAGGGACAATTCTTGCTTCTAGGCAACAACGTATGCTAGATCAGCTTGGAAACTGTGCTGGCTTGTGTACCACTTCCGTAGCACCTAGAATTTCCAGGAATGTAAAAAAAAAAAAAAAATCAGGCAGGAAATCTTGGAAGTTAGTTCTACTATCTGCTCAAATATATTGTTACCAACGTTATTAGAACTAGCAAGACACGTCATTGCCATCTCTTCTACCTCGTCTTAAAATTGTGGTTGAGAAAACTCAATGCAGCCTCTTCTCAGCAACAGATCAACATTATTCACCAGCAACCTTTTGCTTTGTTAGTCAATACCCAGAGTCAGCATAGCAAGCTGACAGTCTTGACTGGGATAAAGGATGACTTTCCAAAAGAAAATACCCTCAGACTTTACAGCTTCTTTGTTCCATTTGTTTTCATTAGCAAAGGAAACATAGGCAATATTCAAGTAAAGTGAGGCTGCCTTACCCTGGTCTTGGTTCTTCTAAAACACATTAGTCAGGAGAACATCCAACTTCTCTTTCCATTCTCCATCACCATCTCATCTGAAACCTGAATAATCTCAAGTCCTTTTTGCCTCTTCAGTGAATTTTTTTGAAGAACACGGAGCAAAGAGAATCACAGAAAAGGTCTAGATGTGCTGCTTTTACTAACAGATCTAAATATGTTGTTCTGTTAATTTTATCTCTTTCTGATTCCGTGTACACTTCCTCACATGCAGAACACCAGTCAAAACAACTCACTCTCCTTCTCCACAGCCACATTGTTCAGAAGTCTAAAGGGAAATGGTTAAGCACTCTTAGAACAAGGTTCATAACCAAACATATGAAATGCCATAGCTGTTCCTTCCCCCGTTACACTCTTCACATCTGACTACACATCAAAAAATTCTTCAGCTTTCAAGTTGGATATTCCTATGTTTTCTCTTGGAAAATCTGTCTCATGCCATAACCCTGCAACTCAGAAACACCTAAATATTGTGTGTATTTTAAAAATTAAATAAAACATGTTCTTTGACATGAACACGGGGGTAGTGGAAACAGATCTCTGGTCAGAAATAGAAGAAACACAAGCACATGATGACTGTCTATCCAGCTAGCCCTGAATGTAGCTCTGCAGATAGAAGTGAAATGACAGCACAGTGTCCCCTACATGATACAATGCACAGGGAAAAAGGTCAGAGAAAATGAGCCCTAGAGAAATCTTCCCTTTCAGAGGAAGTCTCCTATGTTCCACAGAAAGAGCTGTGTGAAAGGAATACAAAGATCTATGCTCAATGGAGAGTTTTCATTGGAAACAAAAGACTCAAAGAAAGCTTTGTATGGATTCAAATGTAACAGATACACAAAAAAGCAAGCTCATATTAGCCTGCATGGAACAAAAATATAATAAAAAGTATGGAGACTTATAGTGAGTTATAAACATGATTCTTTGCTTCCATATAACGCAGTCTGTGACTTCACTTGCATGCATGCAGGTACATAACCAGCTATGGAAGAAACAAATACCACAATTCAAAGTAATTTTAGACACAATGAAATAATCAACTCAGATCAGGATTGGTTAAGAAAATGTTTCAATGCTTTTCCTCCTTAGGATTTCCTACTTTCTAATAACAGTACAAAGACATTATCAATCAAATTAGTTGTTCCGTTCTACTTATACAACCAAACTGCAGATGTCTCCTGGATGTTCAGAATTAGGTACATTTTCTTCCAGATTAACAGGCATTGGTGGGCTGATATTTAGCAGGTTTTTAAGAGCTTGACATTCTCTTATGATACTAAGTGGTATACATTTTGTGTCCTCATTTAAGACATAAAAGAATTTTTTTATGCTATTGCCTAATCTGGTTTTTGTGTTGTATTTCAGTTTGCATTTTTATTTTCATTTCAAGAGACAAGTTCAGAAGTAAGCTTTCCTTGGAGATTCTAAACTTTTTTTTTTTTTAAGAGAAGAAAGAAACTAGAGAAAAGGAAATGTCATGAAAAAAAGAAGGCACTGTTTTATTTAGCGGCATCAGCTTTCAATGACTAGTGAAGGGTAAACCACATAAGATATGGCTCCTATTTTCACTTAGAATGGAGTCCAGCCATATGACTGACACTTGTTCTGTTGTGCCAAATACATCACTTATTCTGTGTTATGCTGCAAACAACTTCAGCCAGATTTGACTGTAGTAGCATTGTTTTTTTTCAGGTCTGTGGTTTGGACTTACTCCTGAAACAGCATAAGTACAGACTTCCATACCACATCACAGTACTGCATTTATTTCCTAGGGCCCAATCTCAACAGAAATAAATCACAATTTTGGATACAAAAGACTAGAATTTAACTCTTTGGTACCAATGATAAGGATTTCTCTAGTTATTTAACAAGAGCAAATTTCTTGTTTTAACTGTTCAGCCTCTGTAATTTCACCATCTGTGCCAAGATTCTCAATACATCATGTGATCTCAAGGTTATAACCTGAAAACCAGAAGAGCATTTTTTTTTTCCTGTGCACAGGTAGTAAAATAGTGAATCTGGTTTGACAATGGCTAGATATCATACTTTAAAAATAGATAATTTCAGGACTGCATGCAATGGTACATGCTATCTGCAGACTTGCAATCTATTTAGTCTCAAGACAAACAAAGCAAATGACTGACAAAAGGGCTGAAATTTAGAAAAACTGTGTCACTGGAGGATATTTTCTAACATGTTAGAATTGGTCATGTGGGAGAAAAGTAAATCCCTACTCCTCTTGCAAACTACCACAGCAGGCTCCTAAATCCTCTGCCTTTCACGCTCTACTCCCCCTCAGCCTTGCCTCTCCTCTGACAAAAGCATTTTTCAAACACACAGTGCTACAGGTTAACTCATCCTCTGCTGATAGAAATTTTTTCTTCAGGGAGACAGTTATGACTGTTAATCTTTCGATTTGTTACTACTGCCTGCAGATACAGACAAAACCCATCAATTCTCAATACTTTCTTTGGGTTGGTAATTTTTTTTTTTTTAAAGCAGTACTTACTCAGCAAAATCTGGGTAAACCTACACATTAAGGTCCCCATTCCCTTTTTTCTGCTTTACTTGTCTGAACTTTTCAGGGCAAACTCACTGCTTTCAAAACTCCAGATCACTGGAAAAATTCTTTAGGTCTGACAGATCCTGCATCCTTATGCAACTGACGCAGGGTGGTGGGATTAGTCTGTTCTGCCTGCCTACTCACATTTATGAGCTCACCACTACGTTTTTTTCCACAGACTGCCAGTGATACTTCCTGTTTATTTGGCCTATCAACAGCCTCTGGAAGAATGCTGCTTTATATACTGTTGTTATCTGATGCTGCATAGATTTGTACTCTAACAGCAACTTTTATCTTTAATTCTACAATGATAACTTCAGCACAAATATCCATTTACAATAACTATCCTTAAAATACCTTAACTGAGAATCTTCTGCAAGAAGAGAATATAGGGCAGCAAAAATACTTGTTCTCAGACCGATTTGGAGCACAACCAGAAAAATTACACAGAACAATGAAGCATTAAAAATTCCCTTCACAGACTCACTAGAAGGCATTAAATTATCTTCTTGAAAACAACTAATTTCAATGTTTTCATAATTTCTTAAATTTAACATCAGTCAATGGCACAAGAAGAATAACAGTTGCATACAACTTTTACATTATAAAATACACATGTCCCATTCGTGAACCAATCCAATAATGATGTTAACCAGTAAAAATCAGCTACCACATTTTTTTCTGTAACAGGCACAGCCAAAAAAATTCAGAAATAATTACATGCCTGACCAGTGATTTATAGTCAGGCTGCCACTGACTTTATTATTCATCTATGTCAGAACAAATTACAGAAGTTCCATAAAACACTTTCCCAACCTTCAGTCTGTAAGAACAGCTGTCTGTAGAACAGTGAGACAGAGCAAAAGAAAAACCACACAATGCCAGACAGGGCTCTGCAGGGAGTGTGTTTACCTGGCTTTTCCCCGTTTTGAATGCCAGCATCCACCGCAGGAATTCTGCCTACAATGGTCTCTATGGTTCAGCAGTCTACACACTGCAATACCTGGTGTGCACAAGTAATGTGACATGTTAATGCAAGAAGCATGCCTCACTTACTGCTTGGTGGGCTAAGGGGGTAGGAGATGGCTAGAGATGACAGTTTCAGTGAGATTTCTATATTGGCCTCAACAGTTTCCCCAGAAAGAGTGCATTAGCAAGTCTCAACGTCCATTAGAAGATACTTGATTTCAATTTCACTCAGTTCCTTCCTAACTTCACCAGCAGAAATATTTTGTTTCTTTAAAGAGCTACTGCTCACACACGCAAGAGCATCAAGCTGCTGGAGGCCACCAGCATTCTGGCTTTTAACCTAATGTACAAAAGTTTCGTTCCCAGGAGCAAAAAAACCCCACCACCTTCCTTTCAGAGCCTGAAGACACAGTAGTCCTGAAAGAAGAGTAACTCCTTTGGCAGCAACCAAAAGTGAGGAAGGAATGGAGTAAAAGTAGTCAGCAATACATTAGCAAGAAAGAAATTAGGGAAGACAGCAAGAGTGAAAGATAAACAAAGGCAAGCACTTACAAAGAAGGGCTGAGAGGAACATGGCATGGATGAGTAAACAAAAAGGGAAGCTGACACAAGCACAAGTGACTAATACTAGTGGGGGAGTGAGAGATTGCTGGAGAGCAGGAAAGAAAATCCTCTCTTGGTGAGCAAAGTGAATAGCATTCCTAAATCTGAGAGAGTTGTGAAGAGAGAAGCTATAATCTGAATATATTTATCAGGGACAAACGGCAGTGTCTGGGTTGTGCTTTGACTGGAAAGAAGCTACAAGCATGAGCTGTAATGGATTAAGATTCAAACACAGCAGTCTAGTGTCTGACCAGTGTATTAAGCACACAAACCACAGCAGTTACCAAAATCACTATGAAAATCGGACAAGGAATCACAGAATGAGTTGGGTTGGGTTGGCAGTGACCCTTAAAGCCATCTAGTCCAATCTCCCTGCAATGATCAGGGGCATCTTGAACTAGAACAGGTTGGTCAGAGCCTCGTGCAATTTGACCTTGAATGTTTCCAGGGATGGGGCATATACCACATCTCTGGGCAACTTGTTCCAGTGCCTCGCCACCATCTTCATAAAAAATGTCCACCTTCTGTCTAGTCTGAAGAAGCTACATAGACATTTTACTTGGACAAATGAAAGAGGCAATCTTCTTAGTTATCTACCCCTATGGTTTGCAACTTGCCAGCTTTATTACAGCTACAACACACAGAAATGAACACTTGCCTATTATAGATCAGGAAAAGACACACAATACACAGACACATAGAGACACACACTGCAGCTCTTGCACAATAAGCTGTAAGATGAGAACTGTGTCCTTACTCCAGCCTCTAAATGTCCTGCTTGCTTTCTGACTCTTACTACTAAACTACTAACTGCTTCAGATCATGCAAGCTGTTCAATATAAAAACATAAACAGATTTCTAAACATATTTCATTCCTTTATTCTCACACAGTAATGCTTTGACAGATAGGCATTAAACTAAAAACCAAAGAAAACGTCATTTCTAGCAAACAAAAAACCAAATTAGGTACAATACCCAAAACATAGGCTTTCCCTCTCCTAATGCTGCAACTATGAAATCAAACAACTAATCTTACAGTACAGAAAAATCTTTCACAGTCTATTTATAGAAATCTGTAAAAATATTTTCTCTTTCATCTTTCGCCTAGACTAGACAGAATTCATTGGAGAATGTGTTGCCCAATGAATTCTGACAAATGTACTTAAGAAAAATCTAGCTGATACAAGACATGAAGTCTTCAAGAAGAAGAAAAAAGCCCAAGCTCCAATTTAATTAATGCAAGACATGCATGAGGATAATCTAGACAAGACAGTAAAATCTCAAATATGTCAAAATATATCAACTAATACCTAGTGTCATGATTTTTATTTCTGTTCAGAAAAGGCCCCAAATCTCAGCTTCCCAGATAGAAAAGCATTAGTGCAAATATTTTAAAACATTTTTCCAAATTCAAACATGCAGAACATGATGCTTAAAAGCATTTTATTGGCCTTTATTTGAATAGTCTTCATAACTAACTGCTCTACTTGCTATGATTAATGCAGCCAATGCAAACATGTCAAAAGTATTTATGTTACACCATATTATCATATATACATACTATATTCTAGGCATATAAGTTATACCAGAAAAAATTCAGAAATTTCTCACAGTAATCATCATTTATACAATTTATGATAGACATTGCTTTAACAGTCCACTAAATGAGCTGGCATTGGTTCTATTTCCTGATGCAATGGGCTAACCTTCATCAATAGAACATAAACCTTTCTTATTCATGAATTTGCATAACTGGAAAGTACCTTTCATAAGGCTCACAAACACTGCATGTGAATTACATTATGAAGCTTTCCTGCATATTTGATGTTACAAATAAGTCCTAAAAAATAATACTTTGCTTTATTGGTCTGTAAATTATACCAGTAAAAATCTATTTCTGTAAGAAAAAAAAATCCAGCTGAGCAATGGGATTCTACTGGAAAGAATAAAAGCTTCCTCTTTAGTCATATAATATGCGATCAAGCATTTTATAAATATGTGTAAAATACATGTGCATATACCCTCTATATAAATGTATTTAAATGTTTCCCAAGTTAATTGACCCATAACGCCTTACTTTCTGGCCAAAATTCCATTCTTCTATTTAAATGTGCTGCTTCTGATAAAACAAAGAAAATACTGTAGAAATACCAGAATCAGAGCTCCTTTGAGAGAATCGTTGTCCTTCTGTAACCCAGAGGGCACCATGGTTTTCCACAACATACAGAAGCCAACAAACTCCTCATACAAGGGCAGGACAATGCCCAAAACCATAACCAAGATCACTGCTGAACAGAACAGGATTCACTCAAACAAGGACAGCTAAGCAAGTAAAGCAGTATTTCCATGAATAAAAGGTGTGTTTCTTTGAGTTTTTCAAAATAGTTTTTCAAAATAGTTTTTCAAAAATAGTTACACCAACTCTTTCTCCATGACATCCTCTTTCAAAAGCCCATTGGTTTATAGACTTAGAACTTGAATAAACTTTTTTTTTCCTCAAAAATATTGAGCTGTCTGTCAATAAATGTACAAAAGAAAATACCAATTAGAAATCCTTCCCAGTAGCTTGGCTACCTGACTTCAATATGAAAAAAGACCAAAGGAAAAAAAGAATTAAGGAAAGGAAGAATTTGGAGCCATTTCAGTTTTTCATCCACAATTTTGGGGGAACAGAAAAAGAAAGTCATGCAGAAATAGGGTAAGGTAATTTTATTACTTATCAAGTTCCCAAAGTAGCTAGAATAGAATAGCTCTGACTGAATCCAATAGAACCAAGAACAACAGGACAGTGACATTTTACTGATGACAAATGAATCAATGAGTATCAGATTTGCACATCTCAGACACCTTGGGTGGGACTGCAATATTTCATTACTGCAGTATTTCATGACTGCAATCAAAGACTATGACATTGTAATTAAACTTATCCTAAAGTGTATTAAGTCACAAAAAATATGTCACTTGTTCTATATTTCATCTTTAACATAGACCATAAAGATTGTCTGGTGAACTGATATGAAAAATATTCTACTTCCAATTGAAACACAGACATGATATCATCAGAGAAAATTAAACTCAACTTGTTTAGACACTAGCAACAAGAATTCAATCACCTTTATTTTTTCAGATGCTATGGAACAAGCAAGATTAGAGTAATATTTGAAGTATTGGGTTAGGAAGAAAAAAAAAATGAAAGGATGATATTTAGGTAGGTAGAGAAGAAGAGAGCAAGACATTATGATAGCTATATAAATTTTAAGAATAATTCTTCCTCACACAGTAGTAAAACAATAAAAAATTTACTTTGAAAAAAGGGAGGATTGGATTTATACCTTGTTTAGTTCATCTGTGCCCTCTCCAGCAAAACAGTCACTAAATATAATGAATTATACACAGAATATAAGTCACTAACAAAAGTGACTGCTAGTACTGATAACACACGAAGTGATGATCATAATATCACCAAAAAGGGGTTACTAAGCATCAGATAGAACAGTGAGAATGTCTTATTTCCTGCAGATGATATCTCAGACAGCATTCTGTTGAATAGGGGGTTTTATTTCACCTTCTTGTTGCAATGAAAATTTTCTTGCTGAAGTAAATTATAATAGTTATAACTGGTGAAGGGCATGAGAGGGGGAAGGGAAGCCCGGGACATATCAACTGGCTGTCAGAGAGGCTGATAGAAAAATAAGTGAGCTGCTGATAGATAAAGGAGGAGGGGGAAAAGAAAGGGCTGCTGTGGGAAAAAATGTTATTAATTGTCATCAAATTTGTCTGCTTAACTTCTCAAACCCTTAGACAGGCAAAAAATCTATCAACATATAAACATTATTTCCGTGTTCTTTTACCAGTGCAGTTACAGTGAGCCCACTAAAATCTATTGCTTGAGTAATTCTGTACGGGTTATACAAAAGAGCACACCATGCTAGAAAGGAAAGGCTATCCCGAATTTCTTGCTCAGAAAGGCACACAATAAATCAGGAATCATCTCTTGCAAGATATAATTCAAGCAGAGCTGTGGATCCCATGGACTGAGGGAAGAATGCAGACCACAGAGGAGAACAAAGTTGAAAGGGATAAAAGTGTCAATTATGCTGAAATCTGATACTTTGTAAAATAAACCAACTTCAGACAGACTGTTACTTAATCCCAGTTTTGGAATGGAATGCAAGCTTCACCCCTGCCCTGCAACACATGTACTACAGCACCCAGTTACTTTACCCTGAAACATCTAAATGCAGCAAACATAACTGACAACAGCAGGCCAGTCTCCTACCCACAAAACACTGCACACCCAAGTACCAGATGCTTTGTGAACAAGCTTCCAAGAGATCCAGCAGAGTCCTTGCACATGCAGCAGAAAGAGGCAGCTTCTCTTTTGCTACACTCAATCTGATTTCCCAGTACTGTGTGATGGGCCAGATGGCATACATGCACTAAATTAGCAAGTGTTTAGATCCTGACATTCCTGTAAAATGATTCAGACTTTTGAATAAAGCCTTTAGAAGAAAAAAAAATAAAAAAAAGAATGGACTAGCTTTGAATTCATTTACTTAAAGTCTCACTTGTTAACTAGCAGGGCTTTGTTGAGAGAAAGCCTTTGCAGTGTTATAATCTTGTAACCAACAGAGGCTATTCAAAATGGGCAACACAGCTTAGAAAAGAAGTGAAAGAAACTTTTTATAAAGCCACAAAAGTTACAGCAGCAGAGACACATGGCACTCTTAATGAGCTTTTCAATACTCTTGCTGCGTATAAAACATAAAAAAACTGCAGCCATTTTCTCAGCCGAGAAAAATGCACTGCTTTTATTTAAGCTATATAAACAACTTCTCTTTAGAAACCAAATTGGCATGTTAGTTTTATAGAGTTTTGATAGGAAGGCTTAACATTAAAAATATCGTATGCTGTGATTTGATTGCTCCCTAGTTCCACATTAATATTGCAAATGCCATAGAAAAGATGAGAAAAACAAAGCATTTCCATTTCCACCTTCCACTCCCTCCTCCCAATGCCCCCTTCTACAGTGAAAAGCAGAAAAAGTAATCATATATGCATATTCATACACACACACACTCAATAAAAAGTGCACTGTAATTCTTCACTGTGATTTTCAAAGGTACCATACAACATGAGCTTCTATTACACTCAATAAATGCCCACCTCTGGAAAAAAAAAAAATCCAACCATTCTAAAATTCCTTAGTAAAAACAGCCTCTTATGGAATCAGTAGCTCAACACTGAGGAAAAACATTCCCATTCTGGTCTATCTTTGGAATTCATAGTATTCCTTGGATTTTGCAGACTCGTTCCACATTCTCCAAATCCTCCACCAGACGTTGGTATCCCTCTCAGTATTACAGGAACAATTTCAGCACGATACATTGTTTTTGTTAGAAGGTGGTAAATAATTTCAATTCTGTAGTCCAAGCAAGATACAAGTTATTACCCTGTGTTTTTTTCCCTCTTTAGAAAGTTATCCTCACCTGTTCAAAATGTCCACAGAGAGAAGAATTGCCAGAGCTTCCTTTTCCCTCTTTCACCACTTGATTAAAAAAAGACTGCTCAGCTCTCCATAAATCCTAAGAAGGCTCAGAATTTTAAGAAACCAAAGCAACTAAGTTTTCGTGGTTCCATTTCTCTTCCTTCTCATCTTTCATGGGTTCCAAAGGATACAAACACAGGTCTAAGACGTGGGATGCACAAAGCAAGACTTCTCCCTCACAGTTACTGGTTACTTTCTCTTCTCAGTCCCCTACAGGTTAATTCTGCTGCCACTCAATGTCCCCTGATCGTAATACACTAATAAGGGGAAAAAGTAATATTCTCCCACACTGGGCTAAGTGCTCATCACATTTACCACAAAAACCATTTCTCCTGGACTGTTCAAGGGCTTCAACAGATGGAACGGGTAATTTTAAGGACCAGCTGCAGCTCCTTAATCTTGGATATTTGTTGGACCATCATATTAGACTACGAAACATTGTTTTCCCGATATGTAAACTATAAGCTATAGTGTAAGCTTTCTATGAAGCTCCAAGAACTTGTGTTGCAGAGTCTAATCTTATTAGCCTTTTTTTTAAAAGAAAACATTTTTCTCTTTTGCAGAAGAAAAATGCAACACCATCCAGTATTTAATATTTTCTATATTTCTCTGCAAGAATTGCATAATATTAATATTATAACAAAGGAATATTTATCAGTTTTTAAATATATGTTTCATATGTTCCTGGAACTTTTTTACATTTCAGAAATAGTTTGCAGTCCCCAGTTGTAAAACTTATGTTCATATCAAAAACATTTCTATAAAGCCTTACATACAATCTTGATTTTTTTTTTTTAATACTATGCACACTTACATAGCACTGTTGCTCATTTCATCTCCTCTTTGGTATACTGTCTGACCTGCATTACCTATTTGAAATAATGCAAACAATAAATATTTAACAGAAATTATTTTAAGGCTTACTTTTGCTCATTTCCTTAAAGGATTTTTTTCCTTAAAAATGTATTTTGGCCACTGATTTACAGTTCAGTGATGTACTTGTGTAATTCTTGGGGAAAACTGCTGACCAATATAAAATGCAGCAGAACTTCACTATTGTATTTTCCCATTAAAAATAATCCACTAAAATTAAAGGCAATTAAGCACATTTAAGCATTGAAAAACTGATTTGGGGACCTGGGAGTAAACTAATCTACAAAATCCTAATGTAAAAGCATTTAAGCAGCATTGATTTCGTTGTTTGGTTTCTTGCATAGTCTACTTCCTACATCCTACACAGAAAGCTCCAGCAAAAATTTTATTAAGAAGAAGAAACCAGTAATTCTACCAGAGAAGCACTGAGTGTCACTACTGCTTTACTGTCCCACCATCCCTCTCTTAAAATGGCTTTTGAATGCAATAGTCAGTTAGGTAATCAGAAAATTCACCAGCTACTTAACTGTGTCTCTGAAGTGGCTTGTGTGATATTTGATTTCTAAAATATATCTTAGCTTTCTTAGAAGGCCAAGTGCTTAACATAATAGACTTAATTTTAAAAATTTATAGTTGTTACCCTAAGCTATTAAGAGTGAAAAAAATAATATTCAATTCCCCTCAAAAAAATGTTTAATTTTGTGTTTAGTCTTATGCTAACATGTAGAATGCAAGCTTCATTACTTTTTATGTAAAGATACTCTATCAACAATTGAACTATAAGTAAAAAAAAAATCTAGTGCATCTAATTTCACTTCTGGATTACCATCTTGAAAGTTGAAGTATTATACTGATGGGTTGAGATTTGATTAGAACATCTCAAAATTCAAGTCCAAATTCTTGTTATGAGAGCTGCTATCCCAGTTAATGAGACTACATACACCCTCACAAGTTGCTTCAAAAATGAGCAACACTGAAAGCAATTCTTTTTTACAAAAGACAGTGCTTTTAGGACAACAGCAACTATTTCCAAGTGACTCCAGTAAATTAAATGCAGCAATCCTTTTGTAGTTGACTGCAGTTGCCAAGCAGTGAATTAAAAGTGGTATTTTTAGCATTACAAGTTATGTTGTTTAATAGATATAGATACAGATATAGATAGCTCTTCCAGATCCAATAATTTTCAACTTTTACACATATAAAATGGAGTCTAGAATGACAGTTTTCCAAACTGCGCCTAGTACAAGGCAGGATAATATCATCTACTTGAGATCCACATGATCATCCTTTCCCTCCTGTACTACCTAGATCTTAATTCTCTCTGCTTGAGTGAATTTTCAGGTCACATGCACTTGTTTTTCAGTGCCTAAAGCAAGAGGATCTTTTGATGATATACTGATCAATTAAAAATGCCTTGTAATTTTTCAAGTTTCTTAAGATAACTTGAAATGCCTTGCTTTCCTGAGGAAACATGAATTTCAGTAGATATCAGATGAATGCATGACAACCATCTAACCAGCCTGCAGATTTAGGAATCCACATGTAGGCTGAGAAGATGCCTGCTCACACACACACACAGAGCAGTTTGATGCTAAAGAAATTACTAGAGCAGCATTGATACAGTGCTCATTTGCCTGTTTTGGCAGTACCAAAGCTTGGAAATACCTTCAATACAAGTACTAAGAGCTATGGTGCCATTTAATTTACTCAGCTCGCAGACAATGTAGGAACCAAGGCTGTGTTAACATGGACACAAAACATCCCTACTGCCAGGGAACACAGGGATTGATTTGCATCAATGACAGATCTGAGACACAGAAGAGCTCAGAGATTTCATCATGAAATTCTGTAGTGACTATTCACAATTACAGGCTCAGATGCAAGAGCCACAAAAGGTACATTTACTGAAAAGAACTATTATAAGCTAATATCTGATTCCTGCTTTTGGCTTCCAGGAAGGATCTGGGATGGTGTTACTACAATTCATACTTGTTCTTTTTGTGTCTTGGGATCATAGGTCAAGATGAAAAGAGGAAATAATTCTAAGATTCAATTGTGTCCCTACATCCAATTAATGGAAACATTAAGGTAAAAGTTTAAAAAAGTTTAAAGGAACACTATTCTGATACCGAGAATTATTACTCCTCAGTAAATCACTATTTACTCTAATATTTAGATTACCAGCTACCTCTTTATGTCACTGCTGTTGATTGAATTTTGCCTTACTGGTATGATCTCCATTCCTCTTCATCTACTGCCACAGATCCTTTTTTTTTGCTACTCTGAGTACAAAGTGATAGGGAAGACTACACAGATCTGTCAGCTGTTTCTCTGGAGATCTGACATGATAGTGGCTGCTGATCTTACAAGTGTGAGGCAAGCCATAGCTGACTTAGCAACTCTGTAAAAACTATAAGTAAATAAATGAAAACATAAGCTCCCCAAAATCATTGCAATAAAATAATTAAAGAGTAAGTTAATCAGCTGTCCTGTGATTTTTGAGAGATCAGCCACTAGATGGCAGAAAAATGCAGTTTGATTTTCCCATCATGATGAAGAATTCACCCAACAGATTTCTTACACCTGCTCTAACAGGTTATCTGTCAAGAAATGTCAGATAAAGGATGACAGGAAGGCTGATTATCTCATCCCTAGTGCACAGCCTACTTTGACTCTTTCTACTCTGCTGTAAAACTTTAAAAATATTTAAAGTATATACTTGCTATATTCTGGAAGTAGACCACTACAGGAGTAGAGTCAATTTAGTTAAAGATATTCTATTATCACAATATCACTCCATTTAATATAAAAATGACAGAATAAATGGAGAGGTTATCTCAAGATTCAGGTATATAATGGCTGGTTTTCCACCCAATAATGATGTGAACAATAGTGGTAGTGAGGAGACAGAAGCTAAGGGTATACAAAAAATAGTGCACAGAGTTAGGAAATAAAATATGAGAAGCAAGGTTGAGTCCTCAGAGAAAACCCTACTTCTATTGTTTTATATACTGTTTTTACATTATTTTAACAACAAAAATGGCAGGGTTTGTCCTAATGAAATTACATGCATGTCTTAAAAGTTCATACATTTGTATTAACATTACTTTTGGGGGGAAAACTGTATTGTAATAGTTTCACCATTTTGAAAAAAAGCTTACAGTACTCAGTCCACCAGTTTGGTGTCACTCCTACAGGCTTCCTTTGTGTGTACATTTCCTTACTTTATAGGTGTTTGTTATTTCTGTAATCTTTTGTTCCCCTTTAATGGTCATCATTCTCAAATATTCTTATTGGATACTTCAATTACTACAAGAGGAGAGCAGACAGTCTCATTTTTTCTACATTTCAACTTTTTCCTGTTCTCTGTTCCTACCTTTTGGGAAAAAAAAAATCAACAAAAATAAAACAACGCACACTAAACCCAGAACAAAAGTGTAATTGAAAACAAAATACTTCAGAAATTATATAAGGAGGAATTATAGCACTACATTCATTGTACCAACAAAGAGAAAACCTACAAAACCCAAACTGTTTTACAGCAATTCACTGAATTCCCTCATGCATCCCCTCTTACACATACTGCACTAGCAGAGGGACCCAAACACACAGTACTTCTAAACCAACCTATTTTACATGTATCTAGTAAGATTAGGATTATCTTTTCTCACAGACACAACCTCCTTTTACATAAAACCCTCAGCCAAACATTACAATAGTTAACCTTAGATTACTGTCCTTGATCCTTTCACATAACTACAACTGTCAGTGGTAAGATTCTAGCTCAAGTGAAATCCAAGGGGTTTTTGCTGAGATCCCATAATTTACTTTTTCAGATGACACTACTACAGCAATACAGTCTCTTACTACAAGGCTTAAGTAGGAGATAAAGTCCTCTTTCCTGCACCCAAACTAAGTCTAACATTGTGGAAAGTAGGCAAAAAAGACAACATAATGACAAGTCTTTCCCTCTACATCCTCCCATCTAAACTAATGTTGAAAACCTCACAAAAGCAGAAAAGATCAAGGCAGAAGCAAACTGTGCCTTAAGTAAAAAAATAATAAAAAATGATTATATAAAAAATACTGAGAATTTTCAAAGCTTCACTGGAAGTTACAGATTTGTTCTGCAGCAAATCAGCCACTGAATTGGGAAGAAACATGTCAAAGCAGAACATCGGATACAGACTGAATAAATCTGACAGAATAAAGCCAAATCTGCTTTAGGACTCTTCTTGAACAGTGTTTAAAGAAAAGCACCTTCAACACTAACGTTACAAGAAGAGTTTGCTGTAAAATTATTTAGTCACATATTACGCTATAGTTCATATAGTGAATAAAACTTAAGCACATGAAAATGTCTTGTATGTGTTTTGAGGTGAAATTAAATTTTTAGATGACAAATTTTTCCAGCATGATGATGGCTGAGAATAATATTAAAATTCAGCACAGTTTAAGTTCTTGAAATAAGAAAAAATTAATGAAACATCTGTCTACTAACACCAATTTGGTTTCCAAACAGTTTCCTGATCAGGGTGACTGATAGATTATTGCTTGGTACTTAAATATTAAGTAAAAAAATGTTTATTAAGTACCAGGTAAGTTACTTACTGAAGTAAAAGCCAGAAGTTCCTCTTCAGTCAATTTGTGTATTGGATTGTTCTTTTGGAAGTCTATACTGTAAAGAAAAAAGAAAAATAAAACAACGCGGATTGCATCTTTAGAATAACATTATTCAGAACACATTTTTCAAACTTGCAGAAATCTGAAGGACATTCTGGAAATGAAAAATGGGAGTATGCTATGCTCAGAAAATGACCTAGATCACAGAAATAAAGAACCATTTAGGGGACTAAGATATTTTATAAGCACCTTCCCAACACCATCGTCAAGTGAAATGTCTTCCTTGGTTTAAGCTTATGGAAATAACAATTTCTCTAATCCTAAAAAAAGTTTAAAATCTATTGTTTCCTTTTACAGAGATCTGTTTCAAGTTAAAATCCTATAACTAACTGAATGCAGATTCTACAAATCAAGAAAGTACTAATGTTAAAGTAGTGCTGAAGGGTTATCTCAGCCAAACACCCTCCTAGTCACTCAAAATACATGAGCACAGGAGTCCATCTCTTACTAACCTACATTACCATTACCTTGAACTATTCACAGGGGGGAAATCAGAAGAAAACAGAGGCAAGAATTAAGATTATTTTATTCAGAGTTGGATATGCTTACAAAGATGATAAAGAAATCTGGCTTACAACTCTGTGTGGGTGAATGTTTTCCATATACAACAGCTCCCCAACATTTACAAACATACTACAAGAGATATTACCAAATTGCACAAAAACCAACAAAAGCTATAATTCAAGCTCCCTGTTAAAACCAACGATACCAAGTGAAAACATATCCCAAAGTGTACCACAGATGATGGATCATCACCAAACCCATATAATGGCTATATACATAAGCCCAAATTTATCACACTGAATTTTGCAGCAGGCTTCACATTCTAGGCTAAAATTGCAAAGATACTTATTGTGATAATAGGTTACAGACTGAAATTACGTCTGTAACCTATTACTTAACTTAACTTACATTACTTAACTTACTTTGGGATTACTTTGCCTGGTTATTCAAGCATGATTTCTTCTCCTTAAATGCACACAGACTACTAAGAACAATTTCTAGAAGAGCTTGAGAGCTCTTCCAGCTCTTCTTCCTGCAACCTCTCCAGACAGGTTGTTACCTAGTCTGTTCCCCTGGCTTCCCATGATGGAGGTTCCACACACACTTCATACCATTTATGCTGATGTTTCACAACACCATCAGCTTCAGCAAGCTATTTGACTGTGGCCACAAGGACATAAAGGAAAGTTTATTAACTATTGCTTCAGTATATTTTCCCGCACCTCCCTACATTAAAAAAAAAGAAGCATATGCTGTTGGTGCACTGTTTTGAAATTTTTAGGTAACATCCAGGAAAGAAATTCTGATAAATACCTATAACTACATATAGATATCTATCTCACTAGTTTTTCCCTGCCTTGTGCAAAATTTCATGCAAACAGGAGAGTCGTAAAGAATTTCACTGCTCCAGTTAAACCTTTTTATCATATTCAATGTCAGCTGCTAGCAGACAGACTTCTAGTTGGCTGGACGTAGTCAACTCAAGTCAACTGACTTCAGGTAAACAACAGCAAGTTTCTCTATGCATGGGGGGAGGGAGACAACCACAAAAAAAAGAGGAAAAAAAGGCAGCAAGAAAAGTTCAAGGATTATAGCAACTCAACAGCACTTAGGCAACCAGAATGTTAAATGACATGACCATAGCCTTTGAAAAGCACAGGTAAACCAAGGGACAGTTACATTGCGACAAAAGTAGAACTTATTTTTCATCATCCTAAAAATAAATTGTTTCAAGCAGGAAGGATTAATCCTCTTCTTATTCTAGAACAATTTTTGTCACTCCTTTTTGAAGCTAATAGATGCAGCTCTTCCAGATAAAAACAGTGCTAAAATAGATTTCTGATTTCCATTTCTGCCACATGCATTGACAAAGCCTGAAGACAAGTAAGTGCAAAAATGTAAGTCTTGAAAGACAGAAGAACACTAAATTGTTTTAATTATTTTTCTGTACCGAATCAAGTAAAATTTAAAGCTAAAATGTGAATCTGAAATAGAATTGTACCTTACTTTTAAGCATTTCTAATGACTCTGTTAGTTCTTGTCAGACTACTTTATGAACATTTAATTTCTATGACCTGTATTTGTTCTGGTTCAAGGACAGATAAACCAGTTCATCCCAGAGAATTTCAGGAGTTGAAATCTGAGTGGAACTTAGGATCTACTATGTAAGATGTAAGATGAGGGATCTTTTCATAGCAATATGAAGAGGAGTCACTAATCATCACATCATTCAGTTTTGTAAGCTATTTTCTCACCACTCTTGAGTCTTGTCTTAAGGAGTTTATTGAAATAAAAGGGGGAAAGACAACAATGAGAAACAGACATTCTTTAGATAGATTAAACAGAACCTTGGAGTAAGATGTACTGTGCAGCAGAAAAAGGTATTTTCTAGTATAACCACAAAAGCTAATTGTCAGCAGCTTACAAACAATTCTTAAATCTGATTAATTCTTAATCAGGTCTACCTTGACAACCTAATGGATAAAGTACTCAGCTTAACTAATGAGTTACAAACTTTGGGACTTAATGACCCATATTTGAAACAGTGGAATTAATAGTCATCAAAGCATCACTTTCTGGATTATGACTACTTGTTTCAAAAACTGATTTTGAAAGATGAAAAACATTAAGGAATATTGCTAAAGCTATTAAAAATGAAACAGCTTACAGGAATTCTAAAGCTAACTTATTAATTATTAAATGAAGCATTTACCCTCCAGAATTGCAGTTCTCATGCATTAAAGCCCAGAGCCTGCTATAGAAGAAGGCTTGAGAAGAATGTTTTGCTTAAAAGCCAATGCTGTTAAATGCTTTAACATGTCTATGCTTCCTCACAAAGTGACATACAATAGCTAATATGGACACCAAGGGTACAGCCAGCAATCCAAGCCTAAACTCTCCCCTGTTACAAGAAGAAATCTCAAAGCTGACATCCTATTACAACACCCTTTCTGCAACATGGTTGGATCTCAAATCTTAGTCTCCATCTCTGACTGAGACAGCTTCAGTCACTTAACATCACCCTACCCACTAAATGGGGTTTGCCAATCCTTCAGAGAAGCAACACTGATTTGGTTGGTTGTCTTTAGTTTTGTCTTGCCAAACACAACTGGCAGGCAATATGGTTCCTAGCCACTGCTCAGAACATGACAGTGATGGTTTCAAACTCAAACACTGTGATCAAAAAACTTACTGTGCACCACGCCAATGTAAAACTGAAAGTGTACCCTTAAAAAAAGGAAAATAAAACAAAAAAGAGCAATAGGTAAATTAAAATTTCCTTCAGAAGGGAGGGAACAGGAAGGATTATATAACCTGAGCATAAAACAATACTATGTTAAAAAACACAGTGCTCGTGATAATGGTCCTCAGCAAGGGAAAAGCTTCGCCTTGACTTGAGTCAGAGTGTGGAAGACTAAAAGTGAGTGGGCTAAGAATTTATGTCAACCCACTGTTCACCACATGGCCCTCAAACTGGATCAAACAGATTCCGTCATTTTGCAACTCATAGATCAGAAAAGCACTCTGAGAGTCAGCGATGGTGAACACTGCACCACAGTCACTGACTGACTATATTATGCTTCTACATGCCCTGACTTCTGATCCTCAGACCTCAGGCCTGCCTTTTACTCTCCTATGCTATTTACAAAACCCACATAGCATATAATTTCTAAAAGATGAAAAAAACAAAGGTGCAGAATCACAAGGACTTTATACTATAGTTTTTAACTAGTAAAAGACACTGAATTTATACAAGTATTCCCATTTCAGTGAGTAGTAGGTCATTTGCTTCATGGTTGATCCTCACAGGAAGCTGCCAACTGCAGAATCTGAAATATGTTTTCAAAATTCGCTGAAGTACTGAAGTGCTATCGCTGTATGGTAGCTAATGCCAGCTGAAATCTGAAATGTAACTAACCGGAAGCACAAAGAATATAGAGCTTTTTAAAGATAAAACAACAATATAGCTATTAATGAAATATTGCTAAAATTCTCAATTGGACACTACAGCTCACTGTGAGAAAACTGAAAATGTTATCCATCTATAATGCAAATCTTTTAGCCAGACTATATAATAAGGAAAACATGTCCCCTCAACTCACCATTCCATTATTTCATTGTAATAATGATTCATGCAGTTGTTTCTTTGGGTTTGTTTTAAAGTAACCATAAACCAACTTACCATATTCCAAGGATTACAGCAAGCTCTTCTGCACACAAATCAGGTACCTGGTACTGATCAGCATCTGCTAATTTGATCTCATTAAGCAGCGTGTCATCATTTAAATCATAATTCTGTCGGAAGAAAAAAACAATATTTTAAAATAGACAGAATTCTGCCTTCAAAATATGAAAAAATATAGACTTGTTTGAAAAAGGATACTACTACCATTAAAGAATGACACAATGGAAAGTAATTTACCATTATGATAGAATAACTAAGTAATGAATCCAGTACAAGGAATTATCACCCAAATCATCTTTCCTACAAATATACTGTTTCTTATGCATGAGGAACAGCATTCAGAGCAACTCTAAGATTAGCTAATATCAATTTTCTTTTTAAATAAGCCTTAAGGCAGCTTCCCTTTTCAAGCTGTTACTCACAGAATTATCAACAATTTCATCCTCTACTATATATGTACACACAACTGAAACAAATTGATGTTATGGTCATTAATGTGGGTTTTCAGGCTAACCATCTGGGAATTGAAGGATTCCTGTTTAAGTATCAGTAAAAGCCAACTACATAAGCCATGACTTCTGGCAGTAAAGGTAAATTAAAAAAACCCAAAAAACAGGAGAGACTGAAAAGACCTCACTGAGCCAGCACATTCTGAAAACCCTTACTCCTGGACAACTACCTGTGATTTTCCATAAAATTTCCTCCGGAACACACTTTCTATTTAAAGAGTCCTTAGTTTTACCAAAAAAAAAAAAAAACAAAAGCTACCTGTAGTTCACTGTGTACCATTTATTTAACTTGAAGAAGAAAATAATATAATCTATGTCTGAAAAGTGCAAATTAGCATTTTCATAGAATCGGTGTTTGTTGGAAAACAATGAAAGATTTCCTTGGCTGCAAGCAAAGAGGAAGTAGCTGTAATAATACTTCTTCCTTCTCCCCTTGAAAAACAAACCCAAACCAAAACTGGTCCTGAAACCAATTATCATACTACTGGTTTTTAGTTACCAGTAGTAGTTTTTACAAACTATTACAAACAGATAATGGATTTATATTAACAGTTTTTCAAATTTCCTATTAATTTCCTTTCAGTGTCCCAGTAGTAGCTGTTTCTCATTCATATCTTCTGTTGGCAAGATCAAAATGAAGGTCCACAGAAGAACAAAGAGCAAACAGGAATGCTTTGAAGTGAGTTATATGCATTTATCAACAGTATTTTATCACTATATAAATGAAAGGAAATTGTGATTTGACAGAGAATATGAAGAAAATAAGTTTTCATTTTAAGAGGATAAGTAAGATATTCACAGTTTTAAAGTCAAATTTATTACCATCATTTTCTTCTCTTACTGTATTAAACTATAGAAGGATTATCTAACACTTCCAGTGGAAAATTATTTTTGAACTAGTATAATGATACTTTGTCAGGTGTAACATAAATTACAATTTCCTCCTTCAGGCCTAAATAATTTAAAAAATCTAACTTGTATAAATGGTCCTAATTACTTTAGCTTCACTACAAATATTGATCAACTGAACTCAACTGTAACTGTATGCCAGAGCTTTAAAGCATGATTTCCATTCCTTAAAACATAAAAACAGCTCTGAATTGTTTAAAACTGATGAGACTATTTTAACATACCACTTCATATCAAGAGTCCTTATTAATCACCTCAAGCCTGAGGCTTTCCTTTCACAGCAACTGATCTGGGAGCAAATACTTCAGAAATTTGTGAGTAACTGGGAAAAAACACTCAAACAATATCCCAGTTAGGAACTCTAAGAACAATGCATCCTATCATTTTGTTCTAGGTAAGTTGTAATTGAAGTCTATAACTAAGTGCAACATTCACCAGGCAGCCTCTCCTGAGCTCTCACTATCCCACAAGGGGTTGCCATATGTAACTCTACCATAAGCCCAAGTTGTCACATGTGTAGTCAACCTTGTTTCATCACATCAAATGCAACACCAAGGATATGGTAATGGGCAAACAAGAAAAATCTAGATTAGGCTCCTAAGATATTTATGCATTCAATTTTGAAATAGAGAAATAGTGACAATTTTTTTTGCTTAAGATCCCTGCTTGACCTGGAAGTCTACCAAGGCACAGTATTTATTAATAAAGGCTTTCCTACTTGAAGTATAAACTTGGGACCATAATGGCTCAATTCATCTCTGGCTTCTTTAGGAAGTTCAAATAAATTTAAATCTCCTTATGGGGAAAAATGTCATCCTAAATCAATACTGTGGTTCTCAAGCAATTTATAATTGAAGTCATCATGTACACCCTTAAGATCAGTAGGACCAACTCACATAATTCATGCCACAGGAATAAATAGAGCAATTTCCTATCTTTGCACTGTAACTGAATACGTCTGTCAGTCCACAGGAATCTCTGAAATCCTGTGATGTCTTGCAGACTACTTTGAAAATCTGCCTCTCACCTGTTTTCCTAACTCCATCATTCTTAGTCACTAAAAATTAATGCATGAACTGTAGAAGATCATATTTGCAAACATGCTCTTAGCTGAGTAGCCACATCTGCCTTGCAGACATTCATATGTTGCTTTATCCCATGTCCTTTAATACTATGCAAACTACTGAGCCACAGTTCTTTCATGAACTTTCAAAAACCCCAGCTAAGTTTCTCTAGGCACAACACACTTTTCCCTAGTAGACACCCAACAAAAGCCTCAGAACATTTTCATTTTAAGAAATTAAAACAATTCTTCTCAGATACATACTATTGTCAAGCTTTCTGGAGGTGTTGCAGCTGGACTTAGTTCACTGTGGGGAAGGAAGAATCCATCTGTTCTCTGGACATCCAAAATAAGCTGTGCAACGTATTTTTCCTGAAATCGTGTTCTCTTCCCCAAAGCACCTACAGAAAGTATGTTTATATTAATGAACACAACAAACCATTTATCTAATAGTATACTAGAGAGTTACTACCAAAATAACCCCAGACAAAATAGAGAAATACATGGAGAATTAACCTATAAAATTTAGCAGTGGTTAGCCTCTGCTTGATCTCTTTGCAGTGTTCTCACTGCCAGCAAACACACAAAGTAATACACGTTACAAACACAGCTATATAGGTCTAGCAAAGCTGCTTTTAATTAAATTCCCCATAAACCAGCATTTTGAAAACTCATAGTCATCAAGTTTCACCACTTCTCTGCTTATTTCCAAGCAATAAACCAGAAACAATTGTTCAATTTGCCTGCTAGAAGTTAGTGACAACATGGAGATATTTATGCAAATGGAAATCCCATAATATCTTAATAATATCTTACAGGCCATCATTTTAAATATTTCAAATCTTCATCTGAAGAGTTAGATCCTTTGAAAAAGGATCACAGACATGATGTTACCAGAATACAGCATGTAAGATACCATAAAAGTAATATCAGGAGTGAGTGAAACAGCAAACCAGTGAAGGCTCTATAATGAATTAACCAAGATTCAGAATGCACAACGTGAGACCCCACCCAGAGTTGTTTCTTCAGTTCCTTATTGGACCCACTGACAATTTTTATTAGTTTTTAAAGTGGTAATTGACACTGATACCAAATTGCAAGGAAAAACATCTGTTCCTCTTCTGATAGCAACTTGCTTGTAAAATGCAGAGAAATAAAAGAGTAATTTCAGGACAATAACTTAAAATAACAGAATTTTAGCTCATAACCAGAGCCAAAAATGGAGCTAAAAATTACTCTATAAAATTTGAAGGTTTGCTTGTTCATTATTACTGTAATACAATGTAAAATGGAGGAATGAGAGCTAATCCACTGCTAGCAATCCATCTGCTGCTTTTGCAGAACCAATTAAGATGAAATAAAGTTCTTATTTTTGTGATAATTTTGAAAAATTTTCAGTATATAAAATCTTTGAGGTAAAGATGACTGACTGCTCATGTGACAAAGGCCTGATGATGAGGCCACAGTCCATAAACCTCATCCAGCAGAGGGACTGAAATAGCAGTCACACACTTGTCTTCCTGGAAGTGGAAAGAGATGAGCAGGGAAGCCAGAAATTAAACTGATTTCTTCATTTCTGCCAATTACCCCTTTTAGTGGAAAAGCCCTGTATTAAGAGTTTATGAAGAAATGAAAAAGGTTCTAAAAATATCACTTTGAAAATCACACAGCACACTGCAGAGAGACACACAGAGCAAAATACTGTCTAATGATTCCTACTAATTTTACACAGTGGCATTCAATCCTCTATTTTAATATTGCTTGAAAATCACTATGCTGTAATTCACTTCCTGTTATGTCTTACTGCCTAAACAGCTGAAGGAAACACTTGCAAAGTTATTCTGGATACCAATAAAATTGCTTACTACCACTCAGAAACTGGGATTTATTTATGCTCTCACACCTCCCACCCCATTTTTTAAACCTAAGAATTTCTTGCTATTACAGGGACAAAATACTGGTTTTTACTTGAAAAATATCTATCACGTGTGTTAAAGCTGAAAAAACATTTGGTTGGTTTATACCACTACCACCACAGCAGTGCTCAAGGCCAGCTGGATAACACCTTGAGAAACCTGCTGTACTGAGAAGTGCCCCTGTCCTTGATCTTTAAGGTCCCTTTCAACCCTTAACATTCTATGGTATATCCTCCCAAAGTAAAAGGAACCTACACAGAAACTTTACTTTCTGTTTCATATTTAAAGTGATGTGTTCATTTTCCCAGAGATGTGTTACTCGGTATGAAAAGAATAAACAGATCTCAGAGTTCAGAATTATTAATCCTCTAGATCTGTTGATTTTAAATTTATTTTCGATTACTACTCTTCATTTCACTAAATTTATATGCAAGAAGGATATTGGAAATTGTTTTCTAGAGTTATTGATGGTTATGCCTCATTGTGAGGAGCATAATGATGCTTTTCAATAAAAGATGAACACTATACATACTGGGATTATTGAGACTTAAAAAACTTACACAAACCAAGTATGATTTATTCACACATTTCTGAAATAACTTTGGAAAATATTGGCCCTAAAAACTCTGTTCTTAGAACAATATATATTTCCATGCTGTAATACAATACTCAGCTAGTAAGGATTACAACCATTAATGCATATAAACTCTCCAAATCCTTTCCTAAAAAGGAAATCCCTCCCAAAAGCCTTAAAAATGTCTTTGCTAGAGCTTGGATTTTTACATTAAACAAAGTCTTTTTCGATGATGCAACATTCCTCCCATTTAGCCCAAACATGCATGTCAAATGAATTTGTCTAGAATGCCAACAATTCCCACATGTTCAGTTCAGTTCATTTGCCTTCAGGTTAGACATAACTATGTTAATAGATTTATGGAGATAAACCACAGAACATTTAGGAGTTTCACAACATTTTTCCAAGATACTGTATCACCACAGTCTTTCTGTGGGACTATCATAACTTCTTAGTAAAGTAATAAAAAATAGAAATAATTCCACTGCATCCAATCTTTTTTCCTCCTTCTCCAAACAAGAAGGTTTGTTTCTAAATTTGGTTTAAGGAAATTATTAATCCAAAATCTGAAGATCTCCTTCATAGGAAAAAAAAAAAATCCAACACCAAGACTGTCTCGTTGATTTTACTTATTCTCAGTTAATTGCATTTTTATAGCTAGAGTACCATCATAGGTAGTGACATTTTTAATATAAAAAAATAACCAAGAAAATTTTTGACTCGTTTTAAAGAAAGGTACTTTATGATACCAAGCTGGCAATAAATACTTGGAACACACCACATGCATACAGGGAAAAGAGGATAGGATCCATTGAAATATATAGATGACCTTCAGATACAAACTATTATGTTTTATTTTCATTACACATCTTTCAAAGTCAGCTTTTAAGACTTTTGAATAAATGAGCATGGAGTTCCATGTAATTTCTGAGAGCTTGTGTTTCTTTGGGTTATTATTTGTTGTTTTGTGTGCTTTAGCATTTTTTTTTTTTTGCTGCTGATGGCTTCGGGTATTTTAAATTAAATTATTAAAATGATTCATTATATAAATAGGATTAGCTGCATCTCCAACCTAGATATGAAGGAGCATGAGCCTTGTGACATACAGTGATATAACAAGTAAGGAAGCTGCACGTTTCAGCTCCTTAGCACTTCCCACAAGAAAAACCAGATAAAGATTTTCTGCATTTCTACTCAGGTATAATCACAAGTTCTCACAAAGAAAAGGTGTGATTTTATGTCATTTTGATTGCCTAGCAGGACCAGCTAGACCACAGATCAATATCTATACATGGAAGGTTTTAAGTGCAGCACTCTGATCCTCCTGACACCAAAGAATAGGTTCTGAAAGGACAATTATAAAGTCTCCATAGTGACTGAATCCTTGTGATTTCTGTTCATCAGAAATTTAACTTCCCTACTTATTTTCCATGATGATACCAGTCCTGGGAGTGACTTCTAAAAGCTATTTACACAGAGCAGATCTAGGCTAGTGGCACAAAAGGTGAAAGACTGCACCAAATATCATGCAGACACCTTTGTGTCTCCAAATAAACAAAACAAAAAATATTCATCATGACAGCAGCAGATGCAACGAGACATAGAATTTGACATGAAACACTAGGAAGAATGCTTATAATACCCCAACTCCTCAAATAACCATTCAGGAATGATTTTTCAACTAAATGTCCTATTTCTCTTGTAAGCAATACTAATTCTTGGAAAACAAGTAAGACCTACCTGTTAAACATCAAGCTTTTTCAAAGTACAGTTATTTATTCCCTGGAAATGTCAAAAAAGCCACAACAAGCCATAGGTTAGTTTGGTCCAACCAATCATCCTCTTAGACTTTGCAAGCAAAACTTACCTGTAAGATTAATCTGCAGTTTTGTTATGTCTTTAGCCATATTGAAACAGTGCTTAGCTTTTTTATATTCATAGTAAAACAAAAAGGTATAGGCAGACTCAAGATGGAACTGAACTGCTAAGTGCCAGCTTTCACCCCCTGTGAACAAAGCTTCTGCTTCTGTCACTGCAAATTAAGAAAAAGAAAAGAGATGAGAATGCAGTTCTGGAGAATGGCATTTTAAAAATACCATTTTAGCAATCTACCATGAGAGAAAGTCTGTTGCTCTTTACACCTTCACACCTTTAAAAATTCACTAACAGTGTATAGAAAATATATGTGATTTAAAGCATTTTTCAAGTTTTATATCTAAGGATTATTACCGGAAAAAAGAAAAGTCCAATCTTTGCTTATATTTAACAGCAAAGTTGAAGTGGGAAATATCACCTCTGCAGAAAATAAACAACTCCAATTGTATTGGACCTTCTAAAGAACATAAGAACAAAATATTGAGCTAATACCCACCCCTTAAGTACAAAGCTTCTAATTAAAGTTTCAACAGCAGACCAAGCATTGAATGGTGGCTTAGGATTTGTAAGACATTTTCTGTTTGGCTGTTTTTTGTGTGTTGAGTTTTTGTTTGTTGGTTTTTTAAATAACTATTGACTTCCTGAGTGATAAAGACCATGTTCTTCATCTGAACTGGAAAAAATACCTCTGTGAACAGATCTGAAGTGTTTGAGAAAGAAGACTTGAATTTTTTCATTCAGCATAAAAGCATTTGCATTTCCTATATATTTAAGTTCTATCAAAATACAGTAAGTTACAAGAGAATAATCCTGCAAATACAGACATTAAGTTGAAAATTATTAATCTGATTAGTCTTAAATGGAAGTGAGTTTTGTGCTTCATGCTTTATTTCTGCATTTTGCAAAAATATTTAGATAATAAGAATTCCAAAAAATCTTATAGCATCACAGTACTTAAAAAGGACTGGTTACCCAGTTACAGCACTGAGGTGGCTTCTTATGCTTAATTTTTCAAATAAGCTTTATTAATGATGTTAAAAAGTCTTACTATAAAAAACAGTATTATCAAGGATTTTTTAAACATTTTCTCTAATTTTTTTAATTTTTTTTTCATTTAGAGATTGGCAGTCAAATCTAGCATGAAGAGATTTTATTGTTCAAACCTCCTAGGCTTTTTTTTTTGTTAGTACTTGTTAATCCTTAAAACCTTTCACTTAAAAAGCTGCTAAGTCTGAATATAGTTTTTACACAGCTTTTTTAATTCACTAAATCAAAATTTGCATAGATAAATCCTGCTTAGTAACAGCTTTTCCAAAGATGAGATTTTTTTTTTTTTAAAAACCACAAAGTAGTAATTTAAAAATATTACTCCAAGCCTATAAAATATTGGACATGCAAGTACAGGTGGAAACCACACAAAACTCAACTTTTGAATGGAGTGACACAAAATAATTTCAAAGGAAAAAAATCATGTTATAGTGTTTAATTGTGCATTACAACTAGATTTTCCACAGCTAGCAAGGTTCAATGACATGAATACAAGATTACTTGTGCTAAAGCCATAGGTTGAGCTCAAGTGGCACACTGAGAAGCAGTCACAGCCTAAATAGCATTTACTCACAGTGCTTGATAGGCTTAGGCACTTTGAGACTTCAAGGACCTTTGAGGAAAGCTTCACATCATTACTAGTACTGATGCAGTGGCCCAGAAGCACTGATGTCCCAAATTTATGACATCCTTCTGGCACCCATACCATGTTTGGCACATGGCCAAAGGAATGGGAAACTGCACCAAATCCCACTGGTTTTGCATAATGGCTGCTTCTGAACAGCAGGGAATCCTTGCAGCTGTCTTCTATTCAGGTGATGATACTGACCTAACACTTGAGAAATTGAAGGTCTCCTGAATTTGAAGGTCTTTTTCTCTAGTAACACAAAGTTTTCTTGAGAACTTGATATAGACAAGCAAATAAATGGGTGATTCAAGACACTCACTCCTCAAAGACAATAAAAGGTTTAAAAGTATGTATTTTATGGACTATGAAGGTACTTGATTGAAATAACAGATGGCTTCAGTGAGAAAATAAACGGGTAAGAGCC
Source organism: Melospiza georgiana (assembly GCF_028018845.1). Taxonomy (NCBI): domain Eukaryota; kingdom Metazoa; phylum Chordata; class Aves; order Passeriformes; family Passerellidae; genus Melospiza; species Melospiza georgiana. Next base: position 49,227,601 of record NC_080432.1, on the reverse strand, counting down.
ACTAGCCAGCAACAACTACCAGGAAGAAACTCACTAAATATTCAGGTGTATTTTACATCATGTATCTCTGAGAACCATATCCAAGAGTCTCAAAACAAGTCACTGTCAAAAAACCTTTGTCTACAATCACATTTTCATCTAAGAGACTGAAAAATAGCATGTGCCTTACAAGTTGATATCAACTTAAGTGAAATTCTGCTCCCTCTCTAGTCATTGCAGTTACCTAAATGTCTGATGAGCATTTTAACAGTTATGACTACAAATTCCCCTCCCCTGTGATATCCTAAAAGAGATGCTGCAAGCCAATAAAATAAGTAATTAGAAATATACCTTGTTTTATACAGTCCTGGGCAAGAGTAAATAGCTCAGGTGATCTCTCCTCCAATAACTGCTGGTGAATATTTACACACCTTAGAGTCCACCAAGGTAAAGTCTGAAAGAAAATATGGATACTTCAAGTTCATAACAAGTATAGCCCTTTAAGAAAATAAAAGAAAAAAACTAAAGTGGTTTTAAAATACAGACTTTGTGATCTATTCAATTCTAGTTTTCAAAAATCAAACCTGTCTAAAACAGCTGTTTTATTATTAAAAAAAAAAAACATAGCCTAGCATAAAGATGAACAGATCCAGGCAGTTCTGTGGTGCTCCAAGGGTTTTATGGATTTTCCCTCCATTAATTCCTCTAACTGCTCTTTGAACCCTGCAAATCTTTAGTACCACCATCTGGTAAGAAATGCTGTGAACAGCAGAAAAAAGGAATACTTGCATACACTTAATTTGGAGCAGTCACTTGCTACTTTGATTCCATAGCTCCTGACTCTTGTAACAGAAAAGGACCAAAATAAAACCAAAACCCCAAATCCAGCTGTTTCTTACTTATCTTCTTTTCTGTCACATAGATTATTTTAATAGAAAGCCATGATCTCATTCTTCAGCAATCTTCCAGCCTGAAGAGTCCTAACTATTTAGTTACTGCTTGTATGGAAGCCATTCAGTATTTCTGATAATCCACTGTCACCCTTCTATGCATTTTTTCCTGTTCTGTTTCACCTTTTTTTATTTCTTCAGGTGGCATAATTTAGCCTGAGAGAGGCAGAATGGGAGCAGAATTGCTCTTGAGAACACATTACAATCCCAATTGATAGTTCTAATGTCTGTATGTGAACTTCAGAAGGGCAAAGATGTTACTGAACTAAGCAATCACTCCACAGCATGCAGAGCTGAACCACAGCCCAGGAAATATCTGATTTTAGAAAGCTGTGTACACTAACCATAAATTCCCCACAGTCTATTAACCTCTTCTCTAGTTGCCACAGGATAAAATGCATGGGAAAGTTAATTTCAATACTCTAGTCTCAAAATTATACTTAAGATTATAATCTGTGAATGCAGAGTACACCTCTACAGAGGCTCTTATGATTGTTATTTGTTCTGGGGCAGCTAGCACACCAAACATTTTCTATGAAAGATGTTTGATTGTTTTAGAGGCACCCATCTTCTGGAATTTTTATGCAGGTATACTTATGCTCCAGACTGACCTAAGGGTTGTGCAGTATTCAAGCACAAACATCTAAACTAATTACATGGAGCTGATGCTAATGTCCCTAGATCGGAACTATCAAAAAGAATAATAGCATCTCTTTCCAAGAGCAATGAAAGATGACTTTTGATATCAAGCTGGAAAGAGTAAAGCACACAAACAGGCTTCATGAAAGAGGTCAAATCCCAACATTTCATCATTTATTTAGAAATATAATCAATTTAAGTAACAAGTTTCAAATTACTTGAGTTTAGCTTTATGCAATGAACTATTAATTTTCCCACACAATGGAGTATCCAGTTTAATGATACAATGTCCTGAGGCCTTATGCTCACCACTTAGAAATTACAGAATCAGTGAGAATATATTTTTAAAGTTTCAGATAAACCAGCAGAGCTGTGTACAGTATTCTATCAGCAATGTTTTCTGGGAACCAAGTTGAAAACTTACGGATTATTTTTAAGCATTTACTCTTACATGTGAAGTATCATACAGGGCTTTATTAATGCTCTAGATAATACATTTTGAAGCATTTTACTTTGTTTTAAATTTATGTGCACTACTATTAAAACAGCAAAAGTATTAAGAGGCCACCTTTGAATCAAGCTGAAAAGAACAAGAAGGGCAAGCTTTAATTGCTACATCAACCTGTTGATGAAAGTACTTCCTATCAGCTGTTGCCTTTGAACTACTATTCAAACTTAATGTAGACAAAAATAACTGAACCTCAACCCTGTAGAATAAAGCTCCCCATTATGTTATTCTTAGGGGAGGCATCAGGGGAATTCTCTATACCAGGTACATTTGCTGTTTATCTGACTGACCCAATTGCTGAAATTCAACAGCACTCATCTGTGAATAAGAGGGAAAACGATGGAAGAACTTGGCTTCCAGAAACGCAGTACAGCCAACATCTCCCACACAGTTTAATTCATCACTCATACAAAGACCCAGCTGGGAATGGATGTTGTCAGCCAAGCATAAAGAGAGGCCATGTGGCATTTTGATCTCTAGCCAAATTCTGTTCAGCTGGAATTCAATAAAAAGAAGTTGCTGCTGTTAAAGGTCCCTTGCTTCCAGAGAGCCCTGCTACCAACCAGGCTGCTGCCGAACTACAAGGGAGGTACAGAGCCTCTAAGAGTGCTTCATCATGTCTGCTTGTTTTTAACACACAAACACAACACAGATTTAGAGTTAGAATTCATACAGCAATGGTTAACAGTATCCAAAAACTTGTTAAAAAGGGTATAGGGACATGTAAGCTGCATTACTGGGCATTCCCAGCAACCTCCTGACAAATAATATCACAAAGTATAAAGTCTGGATAAAGTTGGCTGTATTAAATTTTCTCATTTTCCAGCTAATGAAGACCTCTTTCCTCTTTTTTAGGGAAGACAGTGAGTAACTAGCTTATCTTTAAGAAGAAGATACTTGTGATTAATTGAAATCACTTTGTCCTAACTGTTTCTTAGAGGGAAGAACCTCGGGGCTACAAGGAAAGAAATAGAAGTCAGAATGAGTCAATGAGGTACGAAGAAAAGAATGAGAGAACCAATTAAGCAGTAGCTTGTAGTCATAGTCATTAGTCACATACTTCTTACCTGGAGAGATGTGAGTTTGTGTCTTGAATTCACAAGGATTATCCTGGCTATAAGCAGCAAAATAGGATGAGAAGTCAAACTATAAACTGATTCACCATCTAGAACCAGCATCTTCAGAATAGCTGCATGCAGCATTTTTGGCTAAAAGAAGGGGGGAAAAAAAGACAAGTTTCAGGAAACTTAAGTTTATTTAAAAAATAATGTAACATAGAACAGAAAAAAAGCTATTAAAGTATTTAGGGAAAATGTCTGTTCAAAACATAAAAAAACCCAAAAACAAAACAAAAGAAAAAAAACTAAAACTCTGTCTCTAGGAGTCTCAATCTTTTACCAAATCATGGTAAATTCTACACTGTTTCTTGCTGTCCTGATACATAACATCAATGCAATCTGCAGGACACCGATTTCCTCCCACCTGAAATGCCATGTCATCCAGTCAACTAACCCCAAACACATTCCAGTAATACATTCATTCCCATGATCTAAGGAGAAAAGCTTGGTAAATCCATGCCATTCAATTTGCAATCACAGAAACAAAATTTTATAATTAAATTAACCTACAGCACTGAAACACACTAGATATTCCTGCAGTGTTGTCAGTATATGTTATGTTTTCTATCCCCAGAGGGAGCTTCCTGTTGGAATGGCATCAGAGCAGCAATATCAGAGCCCTTATTCCCTTTGTCTGATAAATAAAAAACTCTCTCTGCTTTGGATGCATTCCTGTATGATGTTCTCTACAGTAACACTTTCACTTAATGGCCCTGAGGTGGCTCTCCAGGGACTCTCAGTGGTGACTGTCACCTCATCTGACAGTCACCTATTCTCCCCTGCCTTTTAACACAATGAAAGCATTTGAGCAGTTTATCTTCAGGCTCAGGGAGATGTCCATTTATCAGTCTATTCCTGGCTCTCATACGACAGATTTCCCTAATGAACAAAAAAATAAGGTTTTAGTTTTCAGTTGTTATAAAAGGGGCAGCAAAGGGGAATGGAAAGGAGAAAGCAGAACAGAAGGTTCAATGACAGCTTGCATTGAAGTCACTTGCCTGGGAAAGATTCTGAATCAGCCTACACAACCAAGCTATAAGTTACTCGAATCACATTTCAGCTTTTCAAACTAAACAAATAATTCCCGAGTTATTTGAAACTCTTCTCAATTCCTGTATCAACAGGTTATATCAAAGACAAAAATTGTTATGCTATATGAATCTCCAACATCACCTTTTAATAACAGAGTAATCTTGAAGTTTATTCTGTTTAATAACAGAGTAATCTTTAAGTTTATCTGTTAAGTTTACACTGATTTACTATGGGGTTTTTTAGTTAGCATTAGCATTGAAAATACTTTTACTTTGCAGACAATGATTTTGGACAAAGGGGAATTCCTGTATGACATCACTGCAGTCATTTCAATCCCACTGTGGAAAATTATGATCACAACAGTCAGACAAACCACTTGAGAATAAAGGAAAAAAACTGTCAACTGGAAATATACTGGATCTGTTGCACCTCTGGCCATTCAGAAAGGAATAACCTTATCAACATCTGTAATTTTGAGAGGGGAAAGTCATCAATCAGTACTTCTAAATATTAATTTTTCAAATACACACATAATGGGACAGTCAATACAGTTTTCAGTTTAATGTAAACTTTTTCCTATCTGCATGTTTTTGATTCTTTCTATAATTAGAGTAGACCACACTTAAAATATCCAACAGGAAAGCAAAGGAGATTTGTTATAAAACCTTTTTCAGAAACAGCCTTGCAATGCTAGAGTTATCAGTACTTGTTTAAGCACTGTAGTAATAAATTAATCTCAAATTCACATTTCAGGTCCTTTCACCACAAACCTCATTCCTGCTAATGTAACGTTAACAAGGAATGAGGGAGGAAGAAGGGAAAGTTGAGATGACATATTACAGCCTTGACAATAAGCCAACAAGTCCCAGAGCCAAAGAAATGCTATCTTCTATTTTTTAACAAATCTATATGCTTTTTTCATGAAATAAATCCCATCCAGAAATGCCGGCATCCTCTACCTGAGAAAGTTTAAATCAACATTCATTTTTCCAGCCTGTATTATCCATGCAGAATTCACTGCCCTGATGCAGTCTTTAAAGTGAGAGAACAGCTACAAGTAAGAAGATACTTAGTGTTATGGCTTCAAGGACTGCAAAGTTAAGAATAGAAGTCCACCAAAATCTCAAACATTGGCTAAGAGCAAAAGGAAATTCTGAGCTTCGGTTCTTGTGTTTAAACACCTAAACATAAAATGCATTGAACCTATCTTGTAGCTCCAAAATTTCATGTATCTCAAAATAGACACAACCCAAGATTTGCTAATATAATGCTCCTTAGCCAGTAAAGCTGGGTTAGATTCTTGAGTCTTTCTATTCTTCATCAAACTTATCACAAGGTATAATTATTTTATTCAGGAGTAATTCTTAAAGCACAGACACATTATACTAGATAATTACTTCATAACATATGCAGAGAAATCACTGGAGTAGTCCTCTACCTTCTGCTGGACCTGCAAGTGGTTCTGTTTGACCATCACAAATCAAACCACAAAATACATACAAATTAAGCTCAATTCAAGATCAGTATTTTTAATCTCTGAAGCACAGAGATTATTTGTTTTATACTCAACTTACAAACAGTAACTTAATGGCTACTTTTTAGTTAGTACTACTAAAGCCCTGAATCAACTGCAAGCTGGACAGTACTCCTGTGTATTTCAATTTTCACAGTATTTCAAAAAGTATTTCCCTGCTCAACTGGAGCCACCTGAGTAATGATAAAAATCAGAAGAAAGCTCCTGCCATTCACATTCAATAGCTCTAAAAATAGAGTGTATGAGAATTTTAGTTTAGGGAATTAGTGTTCTTTTCTTGCTAATGATAGACTAGAAGCAAAGTGAGCATTCAGCATGCTTTTACTTCTATATTGAGAACCACTCTGGCCTTTGTAACATTTCATCAGCTCTTCCTGTCTTGGGGATCCTTTCCCTGTATATAAAAATGTAAGTGCAGACATAAAGAAGGAGACAAAGCCAGGCTAAAGGCTTGGGAAGACTTGATTAAATGGAAGCAAAGGTGGGATGTAGACAAACAAATGATCAGATCAGGAAGCTTCTACTTGTGGCTACTAAGCCATATATACTGGGCTTCTCATATTTTTAAAAATACAAAGACTACTCCACAACAATTTGTCATTTGGCAAAGCTAAGGTGACCTACATTTCAGATTAACAGAGGATGTACTGAGGTTACCTGCCAAAGGTTTGGTCCTTGAAAACAGAATTCACTCTTTACACTCTAATGCAATGGAAACACTGCTTTTGTATATAACTTTTCTCTGTTATGTTTATACTTTTCTCTTCAGCTTTCTGAAAAGGAGGCAAGATTACACAGGAGGCTGTCCCCAGTTTTACAAGCCAAATCACCAACAGGTAACCTATGGAAAGCTGAGTCCAGATTAAAGATAATCATGATGAGCTCTTGCAAGCAAATCTTGCTTGAGAGCACTACAAGTCAAAGAAGTACTTTGGTTATGAAAGCTCTTGTTCATAAACCCTCTCTTGTTCATGAGGTGACTTTGCTCTGCTATTAAGGGGGAATTTTTCAAGCGACTGCATTAAGAATTAATTTCTGCATTAAGATTCCCCCTTCTGTTCTATATTCATACCAAGAGAATGCAGGGCAAAACTGTAGGCAATTTTAGCAGACTATCTTTCCTTACAAGACCCTGCCTCCAGATTTAGCCTTTATCATGCATCCTTACGTTCCCCACAAGAGGGAGAAATCTGCATAACTTTCAAAGCCTATATCTTGCTGGTCAAGCACATATTTTTTTCTTCCTAGCTAGTGCATGCTAATAGAAGCCAAGCAACTGGGCCTGAAAAAGGAATTCACAACAGACTGAATTAACAAGACCAAGGAATCACACTGGATTTGAGACAGCAGTGCCACACAGTACATTAGTGTTTTTCATATTAATTATGACCATGACTAGAGATTCCAACAGAAGCATGGCAATATTTCAGTCTCTTCCAGCAAAAGGATCAAATAATGCATAAAAGAAGGAGTAGTAAAAACATTTTAAAAAATAAATCATTAAACTGTATTCCAAAATTTATCCTTTGGATCAGCCTGGAAGCTACAAAAAGAAGAGCAAGAACTGTTGATAGATGTATTTGGAGAACTCCTACCAGTTGTTTACAGGTATTATCAATTAACAGATTGAGATCTTCCAGAGGAAGCTTCTCACTGTTACCAGATACATTCTATTTGTGAATATGAAATCAGACAACAAATAGGGCATCAAGCAGCTTGTCCTCTCAACATTCTTAATCAATGGTCTTCATTAGTACTACTACACATAATTTTCCAGTTCATCCACTAAAAATACTGAGCTCAGCTGTATGAGGTAATACACAGAAGCTCTGAAACCTAAGGCAGAATAAAGATGCTCCAACTTCAACAGTTTCATATCTTTTATTCCCTTACACGCAGAGGCAGTGAAAACTTTCTTAAGACACAAGGAGCCCATTACTATAAGCCACTTATTTTAAGCACTGAGCTCATTAATAATGTTGTAGTCTAACCCCAACAAGATCAAAACAAGAACTGCTAATCCACCTTAACTAGAATTCAGTATTTTTAATCTTTTTTTACCACATTCACTCATTAATAAGTGCAGCGTGGTATCAGTCAGACTATTCAGTGGTGTGATAAAGTCTCTCAGTTACTTTAGAAAACTGAAATACATCTAATAAATAAAATGCTACTTTTGTGTGGACTCTGAAAATCACAAGTGAGTTCTGCAGGACATGAACCCAAATCTTAATAGAGTAAATGAATGTAACCATAGTTTAGAGAGAAGGCTAGACTGAAGGAGGAAAGGGAAATAATAGACACATACTCGTGAATATTGTTCATTGAAGACATCCAAGAGGCCCCACTAGCAACTCATCTTAAAGAGGTTATTTTATTTATTCTTCACTAAAATAACTGCAGTCTCATGCAGCCTTACTGCACTTGTAATAAAAGAAGTTAGCTGGGAGCAAAAATGAAGATATGTCACTGATCCAGAGGTGAAATTTCCAAGGACAGAAATGGCAGCAGTTATATACCCAGGAAACAAAGACTAATCCAATAAAGTGTTCTGAAAATAAGAGTTTTTAAAATATTCATTAAATAAATGAGACATTGTAAAGGTGAAATTTAGTGACATTACTTAGAGCACGCTAAAAGTAACACGAAGATGTAATTCTTTAACCTTGATGTGGGAAAAATCATTTTAGTTTGAAAACCTAGAAAATTGATGATCTGTTTAAAAAGGGATTGTATCAGCCTTGATGACAGAATATGAAAGGTTACAACAGACAGAGAAACTTAAGAGTTCCATTTTTAACCCACATTTTCTGAACATCTGTGTATGCACAAAAGGAAAGCTGGATTAAAGGAAACAAAAAATGTCACTATTGAATGTTCATTTTTACAGAGTGCTCATATACTAAGAATCCTTGGAATGAAAAGTACATAAAGAGAATTCAAAACATAATTCAAAACCTTTTGAATTAAGACTTTTAATAAAGAAGAGAACTGGATATTATATTTTAGCATGTAAGTGTGTAGTGCCCTTAGGGAAAAAAAAAATCAATACAAACAAGTCAGAAGACAATACAGATAACAGTAACAGAAATAAAGGTAAACTTCTGCCTGAATGCATAAATAGCTAAACCTTGAAGCAATATGGAAGTCTGCTGGAGCCCTCATTAGAAATAAAGTCCATTTTCCCTTATAATCTCTTGCCAGTTTAGTTTCTGCAATACCACCCCTGCATAAGCAGACACATTTCAATGCATCACACTCCCAGCCACTGCAGAAACATAACAGAAACCAAATAGGAGATCATGTATTTCCTTACTCAACAGGGAACTAGTATATAATTCTTCCAGACATTAAATGAAATTGCCTGGAAAAAAGGAAGGATTTGGGGTGACCTAATTGTGGCCCTCCAGTACCTGAAGGGGACCTACAAGAGGGAGCAACTATTTACGAGGGCATGTAGTGACAGGACAAGGGGGAGTGGCTCAAAACTGACAGGGAGTAGGTTTAGGCAAGGAAATTCTTTGCTGTGAGGGTGCTGTGGCACTGGAACAGGGTGCCCAGTGAAGCTGGAAGTGTGCAAGGCCAGATTGGCTGGAACTCTGGTCGAGTAGAAGGTAATCCTGCCCATGGCCAAGGGCTTGGAACTGGGTGATCTTTAAAGTCCCATCCAAGTCAAAACATTTAATGATTCTATAAAATGGTTAATAGAAATTATGAATACTGTATTTTCCAGGTCTCCGAACTCTGTCAGTGACAGCAATCCCATAAGTATCATCATGGGCTGCAGACTGCATTAGACTGCAACCTGTGCATACACACTAACATAGAATACAGAGTTCTCCAGTAAACAGAAACCAAAATTTGTAAGAATATCATAATATTTAATATAATGAACAAATTATTAGGTTTTATTATTTTTACTATATACAAAGGCAAAATGAACTACTTTTTCCTTCAGAGGTAGCACACTTCAAAACTTTTGCTCATTTCACATCCCGAAAGGTTTAGTACACTTGGTTTCCACTGTTACTTATTTAGTCATCAGAAGACAAGATTTGAATTTCAAGTATCAAAAATCATGCAAAAAATAAGCCTATCTATACATACTGTTGTTGTCATTATATTGCAAAGGTTCCATATTGTTGCCCCCTTATTGCAAGAGTTTTGTATCTCCTTGATGTTTCTTGAAGGCAGCTCCTCTAATCACTGACTCTTCCTTTTCCTGCAGTAGCCAACTAACTCCAGTTCCCCCTCAACCAACCAACCCACTCCTTTATAACACTGTTCTTATTGGCTACAGGTGCGGCCTGTTAAAATCAGGCCTGCTCCTAATCTTTAATAATTAACCCAGCTGAAATGCCATAGGTCTAAGATTACTTTCTATACTACCTTTATTTTCTTATATTCTATCCCCCTACATACTGTGCCAGCCCTAAAAGATAAACTAAATTTATAAACATCTATTTAAAAAACCAGGAGCAATACTGTATCTGAATTAGTTATTTAGAAATAATACCTTGCAAATGAATGTAAGGCAGGACTTTATGAATTATGGAAAACATGCCAGCAGAGCCAACATTTTCACATAAAACTTTTCATATGCTCCAACTTCCCCTCATTTCAGTTTACAGCACTTACATGCCTCTTAGTGAAATTCTAAATTCAAACTCATGTATAGATTCAGCATTAACAGAAATTACTGATATGTTCTTCACTGACACAATGCAGCAATCAGTATTTTACCACAGCTTTAACCCCAAGAGAAAAATCAAGAAGCAGTGCTAAAATCCCATGTGAGGAGAGTCTGGACTGTGGTACTGCCATGAGGAATAACACACACATCTCACTAAAAGAAGTTAGGGTGTTAATTAGTAATCCACATAAAACGATAACAAAATAAATAAAACTGACAGGCTGCAGTTTCATCTCCCACATTCCCTTCTCTTTCCAAAAGCTCTATATAAATTAGCATTTTTGTACTAATATTATCTCCACTCACTTGGCATTCAGGAGCATAACAGGATACTGAGCGTACAAACCTACTGTTACCATCTGCCAAACACTCTGCTATTTGCAAAATATGCAACTTCTACCTTTCCTTAAGGAGGGGAAATTTCTAAGCCATTTATAAACATCTTTCTTCGATTCAGCTAAGAATGTATCCCAAAATAAACACATAAAAAAGTTTATTGATTGAAAATGCCCTTAGAGTAAATGCCTATATTAAAGATACCTCCTCCATCCAAACCCAACATTTCCAGCAGGAACTAAGTACAGAAACAGTAACTACTTTTAGGACACTGCTGATAAAACTGAAGATGCTGCAACAGCAGCTGGTAGGATTGATGATTATGGCAATTCATCTAGCACCCCACCTTGCAGATGTGTCTTCTCTGACACAGTGCTATGGTTACTTGTGAAAAGCAGTGACAATAAAAGGAGAGCTTATAAAAACCCAAACCCACCTCACAGAATTTCTGTAACAATGCAGGTGGCAAAAAATCCTGAAGCTTTAACTGAACAGGAGGCCCAGTCCAATTGCTTTGAACGAAGAGTTGCAAACTCCCCACACCAAGCAGAAACATCAGCCTCTGCCTGCAATACAGATAAGAACAGCAATTAGCAACATATTACATTTTCACTTAAAGCTACAAGAGCTGATTAAATCTTGGGCTAGCTCAAAACCCTCAGCTTTACCGAAAAAACAAAACAAACAAACAAACAAACAAACAAACAACAAATAAACAACCCCCCCCCCAAAAAATCACTCTCCTATGAGGAGGATTCAATGAATGGAATTCAAGAATGCACATAGGAAACTAAAAGTCCTTGAAACATGTTTGTTGATAAAGGTTGTAACTAATGCCCAACATCTTGGAGGTGGAGTTTATATATTCCACAATTTAAGGCTGTACATAACTACCAGAGATCAGAAGACTAGCAAAGGATGCAGATAATCCAGTATTTGCATATTGCATGGTTGTTATAGTTTCTTACTATACATCTAACTCCCAGCATTTTCACAGAGAAAATACTGCATTAGCATATGTGCCAAAAGAGCACGTTTATTTTTGTTTTGTCATAACTGTTTATTTTCACTCACTCTAATAAAAAAATTAAATCAAAAATTTAGAATACTCCCTCCAAATTGGTTCAGATACTTTGGCAGTAAATAACATCATCATGGTCTTTATTTTAAATAATAATAATTTATTGAAAGATGAAATTAAGAGATTTTGCTTCATTTCTGAAACTAGGTATGGCAAAATTTTCTTTAACTACAAGACTAAGCTCATTTTACATTACTATGATTTCTTTAGAAAATAATCTATGCGGTCTGCAGAAGGCAGGGCACAATCTCTCGGAATTTAATGGTTAATTTAACAGGTGTAGACTTTTGAGATTTATACACAAACTTCTTGTTTGTTTTATGATACCTTAATAGCTCAGAGCCATATTGACTTATATTAACTAACACATAGAAAATGGGTCTCCAAACTACAAAAAGTTACATTTTAATTGTGCAGGTTTGATATAAACACTGGTATGTTAAGGAGCATAATTGAAACAGAAAAACCTAGTCCTTTCTTTTTGTAAAAACAGAAACTTAGAGATGTAAGAGTGCTCCAATCAAAGCAAAAAAATAAAGTGTTATACAACCCCTTAAAAACAAAAGTAAAATAGAAAAGCCACACACAAACAAGCAGCTTGTGGGCAAGAATGCAACAAAAGATGCAGAACAATAGGAAAGCAGGGGTGGGGAACATTTAACTGAAAATTAAAAAAAAAAAAAAACCAAAAAAAACACCAAAACCATCTTTCAGAGAACAAGGACTGGCATAAAGAGTTCCTGTTGAACAAGACAAGGTAACATCTCCTGGCTGTCATTATTCAGCCAGTAACTATCTGCTAGGAAATATGAATATATGAATACATAATCAAGATCACCATTAAACTTTCAAATAACTCAAGAATACAAAGCACTCACAATTATTGTATGCTAAATTATTACCATTACACATGAAATATCAACACTGGTATAAATTTCTTCATTTTTCTCCCATGATAAGTTCTACTTCAAAGCTTCTAAAAGGTAACACAGAACAATCAACCATCCCTGCACTGTGATTTGATACTCCAGTCTTTTGAAGATAATTTTCATTATTTTATAATTTACTGTTTCTACTAGTAACAATTTATTTATTTATTTTAGCATTACTGATATCTATCTGGAAAGCAAACTTGCTTGTAGAGACAGAGTTTTATCCACGCAGAATGCCTCTGGAACAACTGATAACCAAATCCATCACTTTGGCTGGGATACCGTTTTTCCACTGTTTAATTTGTCATCACCAAATTATTTTTTTTTCCCATTTCAGATTCGTGACCAACTTCCAGTCTCCTTATCACTCACTCTGTATCAGAAAACCAATTTCAAGCTGTAATCCCTGCAAATGCTCAACTCCCTTGCCTATCCCCTGGTTTTTTTTCCCCAAGAGAATGCATTTTGTCTCGCCGACTGCCCTTCACACTCACAATGCAGATGCTCACCTCTCAAAGTTGCCTGAAAAGCAACACAGAGACTGCTGCCAACGTCCCCCTTGCTAGGGTGAGCTACATAATTTATTTTGCATTTATCTTTAGATATATGTATCCATTCATCTCATTTTTCCTTTCTCTGTGTGAATGGGGGTTGTGCTGCCTTTTTTTTAACACTGTTTACACTGAGTCAAATCATTCTTCACAATACAGAATCACATGCTTAATATTCATATTGCTGTATCAAATGCTGTTCAAAAATAAAGAACAATAGTGCATTTGTATTTCCAAAAGAAAAATGGATGTGCATACAATGCTAGAATTTACAAACAAAATAAAAGAAAAAATATTCAATAGCCAGGTTCTGCTTAAGAAGTTACAGGTTTCTGCTCTTTTAAGTGATGCCATAAATTGAAAAATAGTAGCCAAAACTACTCAGTGTCTAACTTTGCTATTTTTGAATTCATGAACATCAAAGCAAGATGCAAAAACAGCAAGGATGTCTTCATTGTCAGTTTTCATTCCATACAGCACACCAGTTAACCAACCATCAGATGTTCCATGGGAAATACCATTCAGTTTTCAATTTGGGAAACCATAACAAGCTTTATTGTATGGACTTCTTTTTCCAAGTATTCATTTATATGTTGAAGATGTAGAAGTAGTAAATACAGGCTCAACAAAAAACAGTGTTAGAGCTCATTTCCTTGTTCCTTTAGATTTTGGAATCTACACACTATTTCCTTCCAGTCTTTTGAACCAAACTGTATGCCAGGCAAGGAATGCACCTTCCTCCTATGGAGCTCAGGAAAAAAACAAAAAAGACATTCCCCTTCTGCACGGTTAACACATATCCTATGGCTTCATCCTCCAAATTTTGCTGATTAAAACACAGCCATGAAGCTACATTTTCTGCAGAAAATAGCTTTTAAGCATTGAAATGAGTAGCAATAGCAGGAAAAAAGTAAAAAAAAAAATCCTATTCAACACATTTATTACAAGGAATGCTTATTTTTTAGGACATAAAGGATTAAAGTGCCAATGTGTCTGGGGCAGGGAAAAGAAGGCAATCAGTTAAAAGGGTAGAAAAGTTGCACCAATTTTTAAAATGCTGCTAAGTAATTTTCATTACAGAACCATGGCTTTGAAAGTGGAAAAAGTTACAGAGAACTTGTCCAAAGAAGTTACCATCTAGATACAAATTTTGAGATGTTTTGCCCTCAAGCTGCTCAGTTTTAACTTCAGGAAAAAAACTCCTTAAGAGTTCTTTTAACACTATTACAAAACCGTACTTTGCACTGTTTATATTGTGCAAAAAAGGGTAAGATTCACATTATCCAACTTTCTCTTTCTGATTGAATTCAACTCCTACCGTGTTTTTAAATCCCCAGAATTATAACTTTCAATTCAAGAAAAAAGATTATTTTTACTTATCCCATCTACACAAGATAAGTCACAAGAAAAACAGTGTCTTACTGAATTTTCTGGGCTAGAACTTAAGAGGTTTGCTGCACTTCCTTTGAATCACTCAGTGGAAAAAGAAAATTATATTTTAGGCATTAAAAAATACAGAACCCCCTCCCTTTCCATCATAAGCAATGCAAAGTCTGGATGCAAAGGTTACATAGGTTCCTTCCATAAGGCCTTCACAGGACACAGAGTCTGCAGGTAGGAAAAATAACTATTTAACACACCTGGGAAAGTCACCTGGGACCAAGATAGTACACTAAAATAGGAAATTACCTGTCTTTCAGACAAGCAACTTCGGTAGAAGTTTTTGTTTAAGAGAAAGCCACAACTTAGTTCCTTCAGCCCCCAAAACTTCTTAAATTATTACTAATGGAGCTAGAAAAATTCACTTGGGTGCTACAAACAAAAGTTTGTAGTGTTTCTGGCAGACACTGACAGGTTTTGCTTTAATTTTGAATAAAACTTCAGGCTATCATTTTGGGCAGAAAATCCTCTGTCTGCTTCTGAAATGCTTAAATATTGCAGATCTGCCTCCATATATTCTGGCAAGGGGGCTTCTAATATAGCCCAGAGCTGTAGAGCAAAAAAGAAAAACCACAAAGACCATAGAGCTAGAGTGCAAGCAGCCAAGCAACAAATTCCTTTGCTGTCTGCAGCAGGAGTGCTCTATAAAGTTCCACTGATACAGACTGTGATTACTTTCAAGAAGCTGAATGGCTTGAAAAGGCAGCAACACATATTTGAAGCAATAATTAAGGTCAGGATTGAGTGTGTTTCAAGTCCTGACTGATTTTTCTTCTCCTTATCACATTATTCAAATTACCACAACAGAATCTAGAATTATCAAAAACTTATCCAGCTAATATTTAATAGTAACAGCACAACAAAGTAAGGTGAAAAAAAGAAACAAGAAACACCCAACAAAAACCATGCACAGAAAAAACCTCTGAACACTAACTCAGAAAGCAGGAGTGCATTGTATTGTGCACAACACCAGTAAGTGTGTCAAAAACTCATCATGATCAAGAACAAATCTCAGCTCAGTTTTTCAAACATGCCAGCTCTTTTTTTTTCTCTGATATTTTAGCAAAAATTCTTAGGCTTATGTGTGTCATACCAAAACACACATATTTGGATTCTGCCAACACTAACTGGTTAAAATTACCTTCCTCTTACTTTTATTCTTTAATCTTTACCTTCTCTTATCTTTTGGTGAAATTTTTCACCTTTTAAAATACTATATATGTACATATATATATACACACACAACACATGTATAGTTCTCTGCTTCTACTATCCCTAGCATGCTGGATTTCAGTCTGTTCATTATTTACATAGCAAAATGTGAACAGTAAATGCAAACTCTTTAACAGCAACAATTAACACATAGAGTACAATTAAGAGAGACTGTATCAGAGAAAGTCTTGGGAAGAAAATAATTAATTGATGAACAGTATCCATGAGTAACACCTTACTTGTTTTTACATTAAGAAGAGTAGGACAACCTCAATATAAGTCAGACTTAGAAATACAGGCATTGCTTGCACAGGAACATTACACAGTACTTCAGGGAACCACATAAATGTAATACAACATTTCAGAGAGAAAATTGTTAATTGTTTGATGATATATGGCAAAATGAATTTACATGTGTGACTTCTTTACATCAGAACTTTCTGAGGTAATCACTGTAAATAAAGCTAATGTCTTCAACAAACCCCTGTATCACAACATCATTGTTTCTTTCACTGGACAGTAATGAATAGATGCCCAAGGGAGCAGGGGGAATAACTCAAGAAATTTGTTTTCTGCTTTCCTGTCAGTACAAGGATTTTGAAGGCCCTATACAAATTCTACATTTTTAAAATGCCTTTTGTAAAAATCAAACATAGCCTCTATTAGACTTCCATATAATAAATAATAATTTCCACCTTTCCACATTATCAACCTCTGCAGAACAATCCAGGTATGCCAGAATCTGTTTCTCCAAGTAAGTGTCAATGTTCTCCTCTGTCACAGAAGATGCACTGAAAACATTCTGAACGGCTGAATTTGAAAATATTGCCTCATATTTCCCATCAAACATCAACTGCAGTAATGATCCACTTTCTGGAAGAGAAAAAAAAAACCACAGAAATCAGTGTAAACTTTCAAACATTTTTGTCTTTCAAGACCTATTGAACATATTGAAATGAAAATATCTACCACTCCCCTTCTAAAGAATGTATTTTCATTTCCATTGCAGGGAAAGTGCAGTTGCACTGAAACTCAAGAGCAGCACTAGCAGGTGTCACTTCATTCAAAATAATTTGTATTAAAGTTACAGTGAAACACAAACGACCAGATGAAGATAAAACAAAATTTCAGGAAAAACAAATGGATGGCCTTTTAAAATACTTCAATTATAACAGCAGGATGTTCTTCCTTCAAAACATTTTAAATGAACACGAAACTGCTATAGATAAGACAGTAATGTCACAGACCAGAGAATCTACTTAGGGGAAATGCAACAAATAAAAATGATTCAATATTTGCAGAGTTCAGTGAATAAAGCCTTATGCAAAACTGCAGACACTGCTCAGTCCTTCATTTACAAGCTTGGAATACTGACAAGCAATGGGCAATGAGATTTTATGTTTACAAAAGAATTATCTCCTATGGTAACACTACTACCTCAATGAAAAGCCTGCACGTGGAGCAGATCCTTAGGGGTCACTACTAAGGTGGATTTAGACCCATGACTGTCTCTTAGGCCTGATTTCAAGACAAAGGGAAGCCAAGAAATGCTATATATTTCTAAGCAGCTTCAGATTCATCAAGTTCTTGACCCAGGCTGCAACTTTATTTACAGAAGCTATCTTCAGATATGCTACAGTGCAATCAACACAGCAATTGTTGGAACAACCTGGCCATGTTAAAACCTACTATTCTTGAGCAAAACCATTATCTGCCTACCCTGCAGCTGTGGCCACGGCTCATGCAGATGCACTAACTGGTCTCTGACCAGATGATGTAGGTGTTGGTGATGGTTCAGCTGAGCAAATGCAGAGGTCTGCACAGGATAAGTGCCTCACTGTCAATCTGTGATTCCAGCTGGGGATTGCAGCTCCCTGAGCTGCACTAACATCAGCAGCCAGGTAACCAATTTAACACTGGCACAGCTGTGGAGCCACACAAGCAGCAGCTGTGCAAAGAACTGAATTGAACACCAACCCCAAGCCCATCCAGCTAAACAAGGACTTTAAATTTTACAAATACAGGAACACAGAGGGCAGAACCACCTTCAATAACAGCAATGGATGACTCTGTAGGAATGGGTGACAGAGACTCACTCATTCTGAAGTCCCTGCACCACACTGCTGACTGAAGCTTACTTCAGTTCTCCACAATGAGCTACTGAATGATGTAAGAGACAATGTGTGCCGTGTATTATTTAAAAACACTTTAAGCTGTACCTGGAAGGACATATACAGTGATACCACAATGCTGCTGACATCATGCCCTCACAGAGAATGGAAATAACAAGAGGCTTTTCTCCAATCTGTGCTTTGGAGAGACTCTATCACCAAATGACACCTTTTCTATATTGGATTATAGTTGCCCAGACAGGCAATGGTGTAGTTTGTACAATAACTATGGGCTGTGAGGACATGTTGATGAATGAGGAATACTGAGGTTCTTCTCTTTCCAGTAACATAACTGTAGCATGTAAAACCTGCTTTTCATTCTGTGTGCAGCTTTTTATAGGACACTATACAAATTCAAGGTCACAACTTTTAAATTCATTTTCAGGATCATCAATAGGAAAGGTCCATGTAAATGATGACTAAGAATCATCACAAACCCCACCATTTTCTACCTCCACTGCAAGATGCCTTTCTTCAACAAGTTTTCCCCACATCTTATAGCAGCACACTACTTAAAGCTCCTCAAAACAAACCAAAGCTAACAAAGAATCCGACCAAAAAAAAAGTAATCAGAAAAACTCCATACCACAAACAGCATTGTTGAAAAGACAGATGTGAGAAATGTCAGTCACATCAGCTACCATTCCTGGACAGTACAATAATTAAGGTCAATTGAAAAGTCACATAAGGAAATTAGTCCTGTATGGCTCTTTTCCAAAAATCCGTAAGTGCTTAGGTAAGGATAAAAGAGATTTTCAATATGCTACAACATGGCACATGACTTGAGTACTTCAGTCTGCCTGAAACATGGAAGCACCTTTACATGACAAGGGTTACATTTTAAGAGCTGCTGCGCTCCCCTGCAGGAAAGCTGCGTCTAACCAAGTCCCCTCAACAGATTATTTTCCATTGATCCCTCAAGCAACTGTGACCGAATAGCTAATAGATATAGAAAAGGCAGCTCGTGCCAGACTATCCTTCCCACGTTCTGCTCCAAGAGCGTGCTCCACCTCACTGCCAAGCTCCAACAGGCAGGCAGGCAGGAGCCTTTCCCTCGGGAGGCGGCCGGAGGGAGCCCCTCCGTGCTTCCAAGCCTCCCGAGTGCCGGCATCAGGCGGCTGCCGGGGCGCCTGCCGGACCGGCCCCGCTGCGGCCCCGAGAGCGGCCGAGGAACCGTGCGGCGGCCCGGCCGCTGCTGCCGCCCCAGCCCTGCCCGCAGTGCCCGGAGCTCCTACAGCCTGACAAGCCCACGGCCTCCCCCCGCCACAGCGCGGGCAGGAGCCCAGGGGAGCTCGGCGAGGCTCTGACAGGCGCCGCAGGTGAAAACGCCCGCGGGAGGGACCCGCCAGCCGCAGCCCCGGCCCGGTCCGGTGGCTCCGGACACGCACAAGGAGCGGGCACCTTCCCTGCGCCGGGCCGGGCCGGGACCTCCCCTCACCTGCGGCCGCGACTTCGCCCTGCTTCCACTCCAGGGACTCCGCGGCGCTGAGGAAGCCCCTCAGCAGGGCGCGCTCCAGGGCCAGCATGGTCCCGCCGCCCGGGCCCGCCCCGCTTCCCGGCACCGCCGCGCTCGGGGCCGCGATCCCCGGCACCCTCAGAGGCGCACACGCTGCCCGTGCGAGCCCTCAGCCCATGTGCGGGCAGCGGCCACAGGGAGCCGCCATGACAGCGGCGCGGGGCACGCCGGGAGGGCGCGCTGGCCCCGCCCCGCCGCGAGCCGGCGGCGTGAGGGGAGCGCGGGCACCGCCATGGCCAGGGAGGGCGCTGAGGCCCCCGGGGCCGGCGCTGAGCGCCCGGCAACAGCTTGTGAGGGAGCGGGGTGGGCGCAGGCACGCGTCCGTATCCATATGGAATCTGCCGAATCTGCCTGGGCTGTTCCCTGAGGAGAATCACCGAAGGGGTCAGGTTAGAAGGGAACACGGGGTGTCAGGTGATCCAGCCTCCATCGTCCAAGCTCGCTGCTCAAGCAGGGTCATCCCAGAGCACACGGCACGGGATTGCATCCAGGCGGTTCTGGAATATCTCCAGTGGGGGAGAATCCACAGCTTCTCTGGGCAATCTGTTCCAGTGCTCAGTCGCACAATAAAGAAGTTCTTCCTCACATTCAGCTGGAACTTCTGTGTTTCTGCCCTCGGCCTCCTGTCCCATTGCTGGACCTCGCTAAGCAGAGCCTGGCTTCTTCTCTTGACACCCTCCCTTCAGATATCTGCACATCGTCTGGGGAGAATCCTCTGGGATCCCGGGCAGGTGCAGGCTGAGGTGCTCAGGGCAAGCAGGTCAGGATCGTGCTTTGGTCTATGCCCGTGTTAATTCAGCAGCTGTCCAAACACAAGTTTGATAATATTAAAATTCCTATTGTGAGATTTTGTGCTTTTTATTTTCAGGGAAACCCACTAAAGTAACATTTTCTGTGAATAAATAGTTGCTAAGTATGATTCCTTGGTAAAAAGAAGGAATATTTTGCTGTATTCCTCACCACTGCCAGTTCCCCCACGTGTAGGGTTTCACCCTTGCAGTTCAGTTCTGGGAGCATCTGGAAACATCTGGAAGCTGCAGTAGGCATGTGGGCAGGAGTACCCCGGCAGGAATTAGGGCGCTTCTCCCTGGCACTGGGCTGATTGGTACTGCTCATGTAAAAGATCAGTTGCCACAGACTTACTGAAATTTAGTGCTTAAGTTTGCTTCCCTGAATTATTTGAAGAATACATGTGTTTATCTCTAAGAACAATCAATACACTTTCTTTGCATCTAAGGATAGCTTCTCCCAGATGGCTCAAGGGGAAGAAAGTCTTTGCAGGGCTGTGTAGTGCAGATTCAAGATTTTAGCATAGTGCTGCTTATTGTTTCTAAGCAGGAAGTAGATAATCAAAATTTCTGACACAGGAGTTTTCAGAGAATAACCTTCATCTTTAACTTTTTTCTGAGAGTGTGAGAAAATTATCCATATGAAATGTGCTACTGTGGTATCTGAACCAGCACATTTAGTATCACCTTACAAGATAACTGTGCTGCTGTATTGATGCAGTACTTATCTTCTGCTGCAGGATTTTTTTCCCTAAAGCCTTTTACAGATAATCTTGTGGACTACCAAAAAAACCTGCTTACTGTAAAAAAAAGATTTTGTAAGCTCCAAGCAATTAATATTAGCATAGATTTATTATAATGATATTTTTAACAGTGAGCTGCTGTTTGTAAAAGCTGCTGTTACATGATTTTCAAACTGATCTTGAATTCTGTGTGCCAGGTCTCTGGTACTGCTGGGGAGAGAAGCGATTGTGTTGTGCGCCATTTTTGAGCAGGAGCAGATTTGCTGTTTCAGGAGTGGGGAAAGGGGAGAAATTGTCAAGGACAAACCGGCTCATTGGTATACCAGGATGAAAATTTGCAGGACTGTGCGACCAAACTTCTGCAATTCTAAGGAGCACGTTTGATGCACCTGGTGAGAGGAGGGGAGATGCAAGGCTCATATTGAGGAATTCTATCAGTTTTTCTTGCTTTGGCTCTGTCAGTTGAGCCAAGTTATGTCCCACTAACCAGCTGGTCTCTGTGATCCATCATATTCAGGGTTACATCGCCTTAGTTACAGTGCCAGAAACTTCAAGCTCCTTGGAAGCTTGGGGGGCCCTGGTAGATGCCAGCTAAATGTTCAAACTCTGTTCTTGGATTTTGCTGAGTTAAAGCACAGGCCCTCACTGTCAGGAGGGGGGGTCCCTCAGAAGGCTCCCAGCATATTTACAGCTTTTCCAGTTTACAATTTAAAACCAGACTTGCAGTCTGCAGGTGAGAAGGGCAAAAGAACAGCAGTGATTACCCAGCTCCTAGCAGGTATCCAGGCACAGGCACAGACAGGATGCTTGGTGTGCACCGTGGTTGCTCCTCTGCACTCACCAGCAGCTCTGCATCCCTCAGGTCTCTCTCACCACTTGGCCGACTTATGCTCTTGCTTCACCAAACCCCAAAGAACAAAATCACTGGGCAGTCAGTGGAGTGGAGGTAAAAAAAGCTACATTTCAAAGGTGCTAAGATAATAGAGGCTAGGGAATTCTTCTCTTCCTCACAACTTTATGAAGCAGTAACAGTTAGTGTAGGCCCCTGCACCACAGGAAAAGAAAGAGTGATTCAAACCACTCTTTGCGAATATAAAATGAAGGGCATGGCCAATGGCAAATAACCCTGGACAGCTCTTCTCTGGTATTGTGGCAGCTCTTCTAGAAGCTGACAGTAATCTTCATTAATAATTTGGAAAATACTATATATTAATATTACTGGATCTCTTTTTGTATGGTATCCAGGATGAATAAATGAGTAGAAAAAGAGGAAGTAGGTTTCCAGTAAATACTCTGTGTGTAAAATGCAGCTATAATATTTGAGGTACAGTCTTCTCACTCGTAATAGGTTAGTTTTTCTAAAATTTAGCCATTTAGTAGAAAATATATTGCCATTCCTGATGTACATAAATAAGTATTTGCTGACCATTTTGCATATGTTGCTCTGTTCCTTCTTTTTCCTCCTTTTTTGTCACATCAGAACATACCTCATCTGAACTTTTTAAAAGTATTCATTACCTTATTAGCAGAAATTTTCTCTGCCTCAACTACATCTGTGAGTTTTCAGATGAAGAAACCAAAGCTTATGTGACAATAATTCAATTTACTGTTCAACAAAAGAATTCCGAAATTACACTTTCATTAAATAAGCATGTCATATCTGCCCAAGTAGACATTTGCAAAGTATTTAATGCCTTCTTATATGAGCTAATACAGAAATATTATTTTATTATGTCTATTTTTTTTATACAGCAACATTTTCTCTCTTTGCTAGCTTTGAAAGGAGAGAAGAATTTAAAGTGAGATTTAAAATATATTAAATGGCTCTCATTAACTGGATTCTCTTTAGTAGTCTGAAGAAAGAAAGCAAACAAAACTGGTTCCAGTCACACTACATTACACATTAATTTTAGTTGAAACAGGTAGAATATTTTATTAAATCTACATGATAATTTTGATCTCTTTAGTGTACCCACAAACACGATTATATTTTGGAACATAGAATGTGCATGGTTACCTGTAAGCAGAAACATGTTTTTGAGATTACCACACATTGAATAAAAAGAGTGGCTAGGTCAGGCTCTGGGGTACGTTTGTGTCACAGCCAGGCCGTGGTGGCTGCAGTGCTCCTGCTGGGTCATCCCTGTGGGGCTGCGCTGGCACGAGCCTGGTGGGTTCGTCAGAAACACGGACTGGGACAGGCAGCAAACTACAGGGGGATGATGAGTTCCTGATCTGGAGCTCCCAGCTGGATCCTTAACACATTGTCTGTCACCTGGGAAGAGTGAAGCTCTTGGATTTCATCAGCACCAATTGTGCCTGAAATCACTCGCAGTGATGCTTTTTGTGTTGGGCCTCCAAAATTTGGGGCATCTCTGTGACTCTTGACTTCAGTAAAATTTGGTGCATGACTTAGGGAATAAGAACCATTGGTCATTCCTGGTTTATATGTAAGATTTGGTGAGTTCTGTGGATGAAATATGGCATGTCACATTAATGTAGAATATTCCATGTGAATCAGCAGAAAATACCAGATACATGTCTGTGACTATTTTTATAAAAATATAAAAAGCAGTTCTATTCATCTTTCTTAGATTCTTAAAAACATGAGCTGAAACGTTACATTAGGCACTAATGCATTTGATGCAAGTTGGATTCCAGAATTGCTTTAGATCTACAGAACAGTCACCAAACCGAGTTGTTACAATGTACCTTCCAGTACAATTCTTCTAACCAACTAGCATGAAGGATTTCACAGTGGTATTGGCTTAAATGCTCTGTTTTGATTTGTAATGGCAGGAACACAACAAGGAGGATTGTGCTTGATGAAAAGTGTATTACCCTAAAACTTCCCATTGCTCACAGCTTTGCCAAACAGCACAAATACCAAGTTTGATGTTTTCTATTTGGAAAATGTCTCTTAGCTAGGACTTCTAAGCAAACTAGGTGCAACTTCTCTCTATTTTTAAACACAGGTACAAAAATGTTTGTTCTTGTATTTTCTACTCTTTGAAAAGTGTATTTTGGATGAGGAGGTATTTAGTGATTGGAGTATGGTGCCCTGTATGTCAGAGAAGTACTTTTTGCCATCTCAGTTTGAATTTGTGTAAGTAAAAATTCAGCATACCTTTGCAGTTGGATAGAATTATAACCATAGAGGAATAGAACCTATGAGAACCAAATGTTAATGCAGGAGGCCTCAAATTCTGGAAGTGTCTGGAAAAGACAGAAATCCAATTGTTCTAGTGAATTTAATTTGGATAATCACTTGTGCAATATTTATGAGAAGTTGATGTTTTATGGTAATTTCAAATGTTATTTTGGACAATATGGGACATCACTGTGGATTCTCTTGGTTCTCCAAAGTTTGGTGCAGGCAAAACTGACTGCAGATGTTAGAAGTTGCAAAGAAAAAGGTTCTAGTAAAATAAATAACTAGATTATAGTGGAGGGAAGTAGATGGAGAGAGACTATTCACACTTAAAACACCAGTAGATCTCAATGTCCTTCAGCAACCAAAAATCTGCACTGAAATGATTTCTCATATTCTCTATAATGAATTTCTCCCTAAACCTTTGAAACTTCTAGCTTCTTTGAGGATTATCTGTCCTGGCAAGAACAACAACAAGATAAATGTTCTCTTTCAAAACCTGCCTCAACACGCTTGTCAATATTTACTATATATTTATAACTTGACACGGTGAAGGATTGATGAGATCATTACAGTGGATTAGGATGACTCATTTCCCTGTCCTCCATGACTGCTTCTGCTTAGCTCTTTACTTCTCCTGACTGCCCAAAGGAGAAACTCTGACGTGTTCTGAGCAGGCTTCCAGAGAGCTGGAAGAAATCCATTCTTTTACAGTCCTTGAAGATGTCCAAAAGATTCTTCCAACAAATTTTCTGTGTAAAACCAGCACTCAAGTGATTTTTAATTCATCTTGCAGTTGTTAATCATTAGACTCCACAAACATCAGGAAATCTGTGTCATTCACAATCTCTTACTTTCCACAAGCAAATTTCTTAGTACAAATAAAATCAGGCTTTGACTTCCACTTCTGTATAATCTTTTAGATCCTATGGTACAGTGAGTGGTATCATATTCCAGTCCTCTTCCAGGTTTCCTGTGGCTAGTAGGATGAAAATAACTTCCTATAGGTTTTCCAGCTGTTCTCAGCAGCAAAATGATGCCTTACTTTTGTGGCTGTGGGAAATTCTTTCCTCTTTCTGATGTTGTAGGTTTAGGAACATTCTGGCAGGGTTATGACTAGAGCTGCTTATGATGAGAAAGCACTTTTTATAGCTACTGTTTGCCTGAGCTCTGCTGATCTATTTATACATCCGTTCTGTTCAAAGACTGACTAGAGCGATTGTTAGTGAAAATAGATGAGGAAATAGTAAGGGATTAGCCCATGTCTACATGCTGCTTTTGTTCTGCCATGAAATCAGCTGTGGGGCATTGCGATCATACTTTGAACAGGAGGGTAAGAGAAACATTCACACTGTTCATTAATTCTCAACCTGCTCGCCTGAAAGAAAAGCAGTTGCTTTGGACTTGCACTGTGTCTCAGAGGAAGAGCTCTTCTTGTTTGGCTTTATGAGAAAAAAAAATTCTTAACAACAGAACAGTTCTGGGTTTTGGTCCTTATCTACTCCTAACTTTAGGATATTTGTCTGAATTGCCTAAGGCTCTTTTTCACTATATACTACCTTTAGGTTTCCTGATAAAGAATGATATTTTATGAAGGAGCAAAAGTAATCTAAATCCAGATTTGCAGTAACAAATTTAGCAAAGAAAATTAAAAAATCTTACAAGAAAGTTGTTAGAGACATAGGAGTCTATTAAGAGCCAGAGAATACTTTTTATCTTTCTATGGATTCACACACAGCAAAAATATGTTGGTGGTCTGACATCCCAGAGTGGCTTTGCATTGTCTGAATCACAGAACTGCATCACAATGACTCATTCTCGTTGCATACTGACATCCCTGCTGGGGAAGAGCTGCTGTCTCTCCCTTGTAGCAATTGCAGTTGGCACATTTTTGTTTTCTCCTCCCTATGAAGTTTCTGTCCTAACAGACATCCACAGTGGAGAAGAAGAAAGGCACTTTTGCAGGTGCAGTAAGTCGTTTGTGGCTCTATTAGAAGCAGGTATTCACTTCTCCAAATGGAAAAGCAATGTAAAATCCTACCTCCAGTTTCTAGGGATTTTGCTATAACTGAATTCCTTCCAATGCCAACACATAAGAGGATAACACAAGCATAATGCTGATTTGTGCTGTTTTTAAGCGCCTTTCCTTTATAGATGTAACATCTAAACCCTTTAGAATGAAGATGCTAATCCTTTTAAAACAATCTTGTGTGCAGCCACCAAAAGAAAAGCCTTTCTAAAATAAGATGATCAGCCAGTGCTACAAATTCTTTGTATTCAGTTCCACTCAGCTCAGAACTATCCAGCCTGGGATAGTTCTGGTACTTATGAAATGGGCTTTGCCATACCAGAAATGGTACTTATTCCATGGGCTTTGCCACCATACATCACTCCTAGATGAAATGAACCAGGAGAGGCACACATAGAGGAGATCCTTCCCTGACTCCATGTTCTTCTAATCTCTCTGGATGTAGATGAGGCATTGTGTTTTCAGGGCAGATCTCCAAATTTATGCTGAGGGCAGGGAGAAGGGAACTCAATACATCCTTCTTCCAGAAATTGTGATCATTTCCCCCCCCACCCCACACTTACCATCCTCTGTAACCTCAGTGACATAGCAGGTGATCTGTCCTTGCACAAAGTCACTAGAATTTTGTTGCTCACTGCATTTTTCGCAAGGACTCTTCAGGTGAACGTTAATATTACTGCCAAATTCTTGTCAGCACACTCGGGCTAAGAGCATATGACTTAATGTCTGGCAAAAGTCCTACAGGATTTGCTTCTGAAAATTGATAAGCCCTCACAAGTTGAGGAGAGATCAGGCCAAAGAGGCACAATCAAGTGCCCTCCTGAATAAAAACATCCTTTCTTTGAACTTCCAAGGAATATAATTTGGGTCTCTGCTGCTACCTCTGTCTTGATAGTGCTCTTAGATCTTCTTGTCCAGACCTATTTTTCTTTTTTAACTATGCGAAGCCACATTTTGGCTTTTCTTGCCCAGGAAATGGAAGCTTAGGTTTTTTATTCAAATTTTCCTTTGGAGTTGGCAGTAATTCTAAGGCTGAGCTACACATTCATCATTCCTATGCTGGATGCTCACATGCCATTTTAACCTTCAATGAAGATAAACTTTGTAAAACTGTTTAACTTTTCCTATATTGTCACAAAGTAGGTTCTTTTTAGAACCTATTTATATATTCTTTCTTCCACCAAGGGATTTGTTGCAATGATGAAATGTATTTTTCACTTATGCATTACATTTTAATGATTTTTTTTTTTTACCTGCTGAAATCAATGATAAACTCATTTAGGAAATTTTAAGCTAATGTGTCATCACAAGATCTGTGCTCAGAAACAAATGAATTTGGATTTCTTGACCCTTAGGAGCAGGTCTATTTCTTCTGGTGTTTTTCTGACAATCACTAAAGCATCAGAGAACCAGATGGTTCTTTTAAATTCCTTATTTTTTTCCCGTTATTCGGTAATTCTCAGTTTCTCTCTGATTTCCTTGTCAAACTTTGATACTTTCTTTATGAACTAGTCTGTAAAAAGAGCCAGAAAAGGGGGAAGTTTATGATAGTCTTCCCATTTGTAAAAAGTTGCTGTAAAAAAGACACACAGTGTTCAGCACACACTTGAACTTTTGTGGTTTTCTGATGCTGCAAGCTTTGTCTAAATGATCTCTGGATGAAGGTTTTTCCTTGTGATTTTGTCTTCTCTCAAGTTTTTCTCTGAGCCATGAATCCCCACGATATGAGATGGCTGCATTCACATTTGATGAGACATTGCACAGAATATTCTGGCTTAACTTTCATCAGTACAGACCTTTCCTGGTCTGCTCCATTCAAGTTGCAGTCAGGAAAAGGGGGACAAGATCTTTCATGGATGGTTGTGACCTGATTAATAGATTTAAAATGATGTGTCCCATTTACAGTGCTGCTCAACCATACTGTAAGAGTTTTTAATGATTTTAGAAAAATGCTTCAAAACATTTAGTCAAGGCCTCTCAAAAAACCCCAACTAAAGCAAATCTTTCCTCCTCTTCTTCCTCTGCTGTTTTGGCTTTTTACCTCAGTCCCCACTCTGCACCCAGGCAGAGCCCTAAAATGAGTAATAAGTCTCATTGTGGGAATGACACCTGAATGACCTTAAAAAGAGGAGGCAGAATTACAGCTTTGATTGGAAACGGCTGCAGCTCTTTCTTGGTTTTTTTTTTTTTTTTTACAGTTATCTATATTCAGTCTTAATGGTGTTCCATCTACTGAAATAATGCTTTATTGCTTTTCTATAAATTTAGCAATGTAAGCAACCACTGTGTGTTGCTTTCCTTCTTTTCTGTAACTAAACATACTTTTTAATAGTCGAATTTAGTTTGCAGAGCTGACATTGAGACTGGCTGGCATGGAGACAGATTCTGATAGCATCACAGCATGCTACAGGTCAGGACTTAATTTAGTCTGGCTTCTGGTGTGGACGGATTCTCCTGTAATGTCATCTTTCTGCTCCTGACATAGAATAATAGCTAGTTCTATTTACATCTCATTTTCAAGTCACAAAATTCCTGCCAGTGCCAAAAAGACAAAAAAGGCACAGGATAAAAAGACAGGATAAAAGCCCTTGCTGTAGTTCATTTGTTTCTGGAAGAATGGAAGTGATGTTGTGGATTTTAGTCCCACTCTCTTAAAAATAAACAAAGCTAAGATACAGCTTTTATCCCTAATTCACCTAATTAGCATAGCAGTACATGTTTGTAACATTGTGCAGCTCTCCAGTTTCTAACTAAGCATGCTCTGGGTTGGAAGATCATTGAGTTGCAAGACCATGACCACAGGCTGGGTCACCTTCCACTGGACCAGGTTGCTCAGGGCCCCATCCAATCTGGTCTTGAACATTTCTTATTTAAATGAATTACTTGCTAAACTTCTGAACTTAAAGGAATCTGCTCCAGGTATTTAGTATGTGAAACCTGAGTTTTGCAGAGCCTATTGGTCCTTGTTAGAGAGGTTACACCAGCATATATTTGTAAGCAATATTGCCTCTCCTTCAGTTTCACTTGTGTTTTTCCCCTTCTTCTAGTTCCTTACCTTTCCTTGCAATGACTTTTTTCCCCTAAAGTCCTTCTTGACAAAATAACAAAATGCATTTTCTGTGTGCATGTGTGTCTCTCTCAGTTAATAAGCCATACTGTCCTCCATTTCTGGCAGTCAGGTTTCTGCTGTTTCCAGGTTTATAATCACTTATTTGGGAGCTTTGCTGCTAGTTTTGTTTTGTAGTATTTGTATTATCTTCTTCTTACTGCTTATGGGATTTGAGCTTTATACACATGAGATCTTCAATCACCATTTTTTGGCATCTTAACATCTTGAATTAATTTAGGCAGATGAAAGAGATCAATAGGTAAGGCCTTAAATATCCTTGATAGCCAGCTGCTCCTATGTTTTGCATGCAGAAATCTTCCATCTGCTGTCAGGTTGACAAATGAACCAAGTTTGAATGTGTCCCCTGTTTACTTTAATGGCTGAGCATTCGGAGATGCCAAATTCTGTCTTCTGTCTCTGCAGTGAAGTGCATAGGCCCAAGTACAGGAAAGCTTCATGTTTATTATGCAGTACATATCTGATTTAGATAGATAAAATAGTTAATTCAAATAGTTATTTTTAGGACATTTTTAAGTAGCTTCAGACACATTCCAAATGCAGAATCTTTTAACTGCTTCAGAATTGCACAAGTGGCCCTAGGGAGAGGCAGATGAGAAGCTTCTTTCAGTAGCTGTCTTTTGAACTCTGGAATTGACAGTGTAATCCTTTGTCACCTGTGTTCCCTAGCTTTATTTCTTGAATTTGATATGCAGTTGCTATAAATCAAAACTTTGTTTACCTTGGCATGTACAGAGATATTTCAGTTGGTCTTAGATATTATTGCATTATTCCAACTGTTCTAAAAGGAGCTTAAAAACATCTCTAGTGGGTACTGTATTGTCTCATGCATTTATGTAGTGACTGGACTCCAGCTACACACCCTGTCCTGCTGTAGGAAGGTCCCACACCTGGAATGTACAGAGTACCTGTTGTCACTCTGTCAAGCCTACTGTTTGTCGACACCCAAGTTGGAATAAATCACAGCGTGTGATAGCAAACTTTAAAAGACATTATAAACTAATCTTATCACCATACTACTAGATCAGTGGTTATAAAATTCAATACCTAGACACCATAAAGATTTTATTGTTGCTTAATGACTTAGAAATAGAAAAAGAAGTAAATCCCATGAGTCTAAGCACAGCCAAAATCTCTGCCAGCATCCAATTTGGAAAGATGCCATTTAGCCTCCAGGAAAAAGGCCTGCCAGCAGCTTGGACTAAGAATGTTCACACTCACTGCCTAAATAAATAGGCACTAGACTTCAGACTCTATTGGATGATGGTGACACATAAAAACATATTAAGCAACCCTAATAATGAGATAATGCCAACATCTCAGTCCTCCATGTGACAGAAAATAAAGAGAACACTTCACATAAGGGGGCAAAAAGAAGTTCTCCAGCCCCTTTAGTGTTGTCCTTATTACCTGATTTCCTAGGGAAAACCAGTCTGTGCAGTCTGATCTGTGACTGCCCTCAATTAAGACACTGAGGAGGCACTGGCATCATTCCGCTGAACTTAACAGAGACAAAACTTGCCTCTAAGATTATTAAGTTTCCTATATTTGTGAAAAAGCTGGATAGATAAGAGAAAGATAACAGTCACAGTTTGGATCCTGGGTGAAAACTTTTGTATTATTATGTAAAAGAGAACTCAACCTTAGGAGGGCGAGGGGTGTGGGAGAGGGGAATATTAAAGGCCCTGAGAGCAGAAAAAGCTTCAGCTGTGCCTGCAGTCAGCTGAGGCACAAATCAGTTGGAGGCCACACTCATGAACCCTTCTGGACACAAAACTCCACATTGAGTTATGGCACCATGATCCTTAACATTACTGCTTGCAGCAGCACACATTTGGAAAGCTATCAGACAATAGAGTACCTACCACAGATGCTTTTAAGCTTGTTTACCTCTCCCAGTAAATTTTTCTGTCTCTTAAATTCTCTTGGCATAACACAAGGATTTTTTCCTCAGACCTATCGCTTTTTTCCTGTGTCATAGCACCCATGTTCCGTTCTCTGCAAAACTCTGCTGCCTGTGGCAATGCAAGCTGCTGTCATAATTCACTTTTGTCCTGTATTCCAGTTAGTGGTATGACTTCATTTTACAACCAGCTTACATTTCAATAAAAGTGTGCAGCTTAAAATCTCCAAAATTCCAGTTCTAAATCAGGATTTGTGTCTATAACTCATGCTGGTGTTTTCTAGGAAAGAAGAGGAAGATGGTTCTGGCATACAGAGATTTTCCATGTAAATTTCTTCTGTCTTAGTGATTGTGGTTTTAATCACTGTCAATATGCCCCAAACTTTCTAACATGAGGAATGCTCTGCTCCAGGTTACTAGGACAATTCTGAAAGAAAAAGAAAATCTAAAAGAATACTAGCTAAAGTGAAGATGTGAGAGGGGGAGATGAAAGAGAAAGACTTGACATTTTCTCTGTTGAGTCACATTTGCCAAAATCCTTGGACTGCAAAGTTGACAATGATTTTCTTTTGGCATCTTTTTAATTTCACTTGGGATGGAATATATATTCTTACTGAAATATCATTGATTAACAACAGGACTTAATAGGGGTGTATGAGTAAGGTATATAGCATCATAAAAAAAGGGGGAAAAAATGAAATAGTCCCAAAAAACACCCTCACCACACCTGCCTTTGCAAAAGACAGCTGGATGTTCACATTAAATTCTGTGTATTTCAATGAAATCAAAATTTAGTGCTACCTTCATGGCAGTTCCCAGCTGCAGCAGCACTGGTTGATTCCCTCTCATATGTAACACTTCCTTTGGACCCAGACACAGCTGTGAAATCCTGGAACAGAGCTTCTTTAAAAAAGGCATTCCTGTTCCTCACTACATAACAAGTTGCAATTTTTAAAATGCTAATGGAGAGAGTAAAGCTTCAGTGTTTGGATGACTGAAGTTAGAATTTTATTTTTTGGAGCAATTGTAGCAGATTAAAGCCAATCAGAAATAACCATGTTTAAAGGATTTTCCTTTGAACATTTATTTACATCACTTTCTTTCCGACATCAGAACTATAGCGATAGTTTAAGTCAAGTATAAAATACTTTGTGTTGTTGCTTTTCTGTAAGAAAACCCCTACAGCAAATTAGAAAGCATAAGATGTTACCATTCTTCAACTGCAAAACTTGCACAACTCCTAAGTCAGTTTGTAGCTGGCTTCACATTTTAGCCCAGGAGGATTCATGGTAAGAATGATTCTAGGTGACATTGAGAACTTCTGAAAGAGCCCACCAAGAACTTGGGGCCAGCCAGGCTTTTCTCCTCCTTGTCCTCTCTATAGAAAAAAAACCCCAGCAACCATTGCCAAAAATAACCATGGAAAAAGACTGACTGTGGAAAACTCTAGTCTCTTGAGGACTCAGAAAAATTGTTTGCAGAGTATGACTAAAATGTGAGTTAGGTGACTTGGTTTTCCTTTTCTAAAAAAACCCAAACCCAGATATCCCTCTTTTGATCATTTTGTCATCCTAATGTGTTTACCTATACACCAGAAGTAAAAGCAAGACATTCAAATACGTGTGTGAGCAAGGAATCTAATTCAAGATAGAAGGATAGTTTGAGACATAGAGAAAGGATCAGCTCTTGGAAATAATGACTTCCCAGTACTTCCACAGTCTTCATAGTTTCCCTAGACATGAGTGAACTCGCATCTTCTGTGATTTGTGACTTTTTCACAAACACTGATTAAATAAAATTGAAATTTAAACAAAGCCAATGCAGCAGCAGTCTGCAGGGTTTTTTTTCAGCACATGCTCCAGCACTATTGTAGTCTGATATCTGCTCTTAGAAAATTTTACAGCTTTCTCAGGCAGAATATCTGCCTTTGAATTCTCTTACGGTTTTTGCAAATGATCCTCATCCTTATTATTGAAATTACTAGTTAGAGGGAAAAGACATGTCTCTGTGAAATGTTGCCTTGTGGTGCAGGACACTGGTTTTACATATAACTCTGGCAGCCAGCAGAGTCAAATGTGAGAAATTAGGCAAGTTCAGCACAGGATAATCTTCAATCTATGAATGTCTTGGATGAAGCCACAGGACAAAATAAAACCAAATATGACTTATCTTAAACGTG
Organism: Melospiza georgiana; assembly: GCF_028018845.1. Lineage (NCBI taxonomy): Eukaryota > Metazoa > Chordata > Aves > Passeriformes > Passerellidae > Melospiza > Melospiza georgiana. The sequence goes on along the minus strand of NC_080432.1, from coordinate 49,193,989 downwards.
ATTCATCTGCATTCAGTCCATGTAAGAAGATAGTGACAGTTTTTCTCTCATGGTGACAATGCAGTTCAGCTTGAGCTTTGCTTACAAACATAGTGCTCACATAACAGAGCACTTGCAGTTTCTCCTGTTTGTAGATTTATTTTTTAATAGAAAACATTTCAATAGCAGTTTTTAAGCTCACTTGAATGAGGGCCTTTCTTTTTGCATTTCCAAAGCTGTGTTGCAGTTTGTTCATACTAGAGTTGTGCCTCTGCTAGATCCTGCTGTTCCACTCAGTGCACAAACACACCATAAGAAGCTTGACGGTTCCAGGGAAAGTCTGATTTCAGCCCTGCAATCAAACTGCTTTGCTAACTCATTGCCTGGGAAGTAATTTTCAATAGCCCATATTAAAACAGGGACTAGAATTCTTCATCACAGCTGAAGATTTGGGTGGCAGTCCTTGCTACAGGGCTAGCAGGCAGCAGCAAGCTCTGGCTGCTCCTCAGGGCTGGCGAGGACTGAGCTGGGAGGGCAGGGCAGGGCCCCCCACTGCCCACAGCACCTGGGCAGGGCAGCCCCACAAGCCACAAAACCCAGTCAAGAGCATTACAAAACTCACCAGGTCCAGGGTCAAGCCAGCCCAGGGCTCCAGTTCAAGAGAATCCATGGCTATGGCAGAGGCAGAAACCAAGAGCAGCTCAGCCCAGGCAAAGGGCACGAGCCCTGGGCTGGGTTTAAATAACTTGGCTGAGCCCACAGGAAAAGCTGTGTGTGGAAGCTGCAGGTGGGGCTGGTCAGGCTTGTTAAGACCAGGGCCTGTCACTGGGGGCTCTGACAAGAACCCTTCCAGTGTTTAAGATGGGAAGAGTTGTTACAAGATGTGATAAATGCCAATCAGTTGTTTTTAAAATTGTAAAAGTTTAATCATAATAAAATGGTTATAAAAATAGTAATACAATTAGAGTAATAATAATTTGGACAATTTGGATTAGGAAAATATGAGACAATAGAGACAAAGAGTTATGGACATCTGGGTACCTTTTGCTGGGCAACATAAGCCCAAAAAGGACACACGTTAACAGAGGATTAACCCTTAAAAGCAATAACCTATTGCGTATTCATACATCTCATACACGATGCATAAATTCCATTCAAACACAGGATTTGGTCTGGTCAGTGTCAACTTCTTCCTCTGAATCCTGACGGCATCTTCTGGGCTGAGCAAGGCGGGAAGAAGTTCATTTCTTCTGATAACGGAGCAATAAATTCTCTTTCTCTGAAAGATGTAGGTGTCCTATGGCTGCTGTCTCGCTGCGAGTCCTTTCTTTAAAAAAGTATCTTACATAGCATAGTTTCTATTTTAACATTTTGTTATAACCTAAAACTATATTTAACATACTGTTTAAGAGAATTAATACAGCATAACTTGCTAACACAACACATATAATATTAATTTTAATAATTGCAAAAAGCCAATCATAAAATACGCATTTTTCATGCAAGATACACTTGGAGATGCTGTGGAGTGCTAATGTAGTAAAAGGCAGAGAAAACAACATTTTTATAAGTCAGCTGTGTAAACAGCTGCATCTTGTCGGATTTTATCTTTTTAATGAAAAGATCTGAGTGCTACACAAATAATGGAAATTGCTGCAAACCCTCCATGTATTTACAATCAGGACATTGCAGGAGCTGTCATGGTAGATCCTGGAAAAGGATGAAAAGAGGAATGCTGAGAAGTGGCATTGCTGACAGGCCTGGAAGGGTTTTGTTTTAGTTTGTCCATAATGCACTGTGAAAGATGGATGAATGTGTTTGTGGAGGAAAGGGTAAACAGGCAATGGAAATGAACGTTGCTGTACCAGTTTCCATACATGTGTATTAAAAACTCCAGTGCCTTGTTCAGGAGGTGATGAATAAGGTGACAGAGTGGACATATAAAAGGTCTGATACATTACTGTTACTGACAAGGAAAATAGTTATTAAAGGCAGCATCTTGTGCCAAGAGTCACGTTTGGGAAGAATCTCCATGGAAATTGTGGTAGCTCTGCTGGTAGAGGTTAAGCATCTGGACAAGAGGTTCAGTCCTTGACCAAGGCTCCTTTGAAGTCTGCTTTATTTCTTTGGAGTGCAAGAGAATTTTTCAAGCAAATGAAAGCTAGTCCATGTTCCTTCCACCCCCACAAAATTTACATTCTTTTCTCTAAAACACCTCCTGTTTGTCTTGGAATAAAGAGCATTTCAGCCTCATAGCTCAAAAATAGGGCAGGTGGTGCCCTTGCAGAATTTAAATAAGATATCAGCATGTTGACACCTGTAAGGGAAGTGGTTAGAGCAATTATGCAGTGCAGTCACTGGGATGTCAAAAACAGAGAAAAAAGAAATTTTACTTCAGCAAATGCTGCATAGAACAGTTTTGCAAATTGCTTAACATTATTCTTTGGCTTACCACAGTGCAATGGGCAGAAATTATTAGAGAGAGACACATGTACAAGGATTTAAAGAAAAAAAAGTAATTGATTTCTGCATGTAGTAGGTGGAACGAATTAGAGGGAATTTAATATATCCATAGCTGGCAGGTTTGATTTGTCGGCTTTTAACACGGCTTTAGAGGATAAGAGGCCTCAGTATTACTTTAAAGCCTGTGCTATCTTTATCAACATCAATGAGAACAGAAGTTTGACTACTCAGTTTTTTGAAGTAAACAAAAAGTTGACAGCTACAGTCTTGTTCCTGCACTGAATACAACATGGAGAATGTCTGCATGAAATTCTCTTCTTTTATGTTACCGCTGTCATTACCTTTTAAATGTGTCATTAACATATCACTGAAATGAATCATTGTTTCAATTACTGAATTGCATTTTATATTTTCTTCTTAAAAGGGGCAGAAAGATGAAGAGCCTGAAAAATAACAAAATAGAACACATTTAGGGTGCCATTTTAGGAAAAAAAAAACTATGAAGATTTTACTGTTAATCTAGAAAATACTGTATGCATTAAGAGAATTGGGAATCCTAATATAAGTCCTAAACACAAATTAAATAGCCTGGAGTGATGGGCCTCTAAGTACAAGAAGAAAACACTTTTTGAAAGACAGAAGTCTTTCAAAGCATTGCCTGACAGGGAGAATATACAAGGGAAAGAACAATGCAAACTTTGGAGAAGTTAATAGCAGTTTTTGCAGTGAGAGAAAGATAAATGAATAGGAAAAATCTATGAGCTGATAAAGGTAGTCATGCAGGGAAACAGCACTTGAGAATACAGTGCTTGAGTTTAAATGTTTTAGTGAGAGGAATTCATAATTGAGTCAATTTTTTTGGCTCTGATTCTATTTTGAGTTTCTTGAGTCAGCAGTATAGATTATACCACCCAGATCCTGACTGATTGCTGCCAAAGTTTGGTCTCATTTAAAGGGGCATCCTCCAAGATGCTAGGAAACCAACATGCAGCTCTAGATTGACCCTTGATAATGCACTGTAATCTATTTCCTTTCCCCTGTGTCAGTATTGAGAAATGAATGGAGCTCCTCAGAAGGATAGAGGCTGTGTCATACCTGCCAGAACAGGGCAGGGTTATTTCATTTGATTTTGCTTTCCTGTCGTGATCAGTGGGCTGGTATGCAAGTACAATGATGGAAATACAGTCTCCCTTTATGAGGGCAAGAACAGAGGGAAAAATAAGATTTTTTTTGTCCCCGAGGTGGTTGGTTTTAGTTTTGATGTGTGATGTGGGAGGCAGTAGGATTCCTGGACAGTATGCAGAAGTATGGAAAAAGAAATATTTTTAAAATTTTCTTTGTGTATTCAGGAGGCTTTACTGGTGATATTTGTTTGGTTTGGTGTTGATTTGATTTTGTTTTGGTTTTTGCTTTGTTTTGTTTCCTGTTTTGGTTTTGGTTTTTTTCCCCTATACTGTGTACTGAGATTTTCCTGGTGCAAGGCCACGCTAGTTATATGCCCCACCCCAAAAATGTATTTCAGAGCCCATCTAGAGAAATTTAAATTGGGGAGCTAATCAAGCTGAATAAAAATTAATAAACATGACTGATAAAATAAGTGGGTTGAATTCGCCAAGAAACTGTCCTTTTTGTAATAAATCAGATTAGTTAAAGGAGCTATTAAAATATATACATACATTTTTAATTCTTTTTTTTTTCTTTTACAGCAGAGAAGGAAACTGAAAGTTATGAGGTAAGGCTGAGATGAGGCTTTGCTTGCATGAGCAGCTGAGCTGGCCAAACAGGTCACTGCCTCTGAAAATGAGAGGTCTCAACACCCTGTCCTCCTGCCTTGCTTCCATCCACGCTGCCCTGGGCATTCCCTGGAGGCTGCAGCTCCTGGCAGGTGTCTCTATGTTCGGGCAGCTTCTTGTCATGTTGAGGATGACACTGTCACAGTGATGGCAGTGTTGGATGAGCAGCTCAGCTCTGGAGTGCTGCAGCCACCCCCATTCATGCAGCAGTGACCTCCTAGGCCAAGCCGGGCCATGGCACAGGACTGTGTGTTGTGCTTCAGGATGCAATGGATAATTAAAACATTTGTGTTAACCATTGTGCATAACATTGTACTGAAATTTTACATTTTACAGAAATAAACTGCCCCAACAAAATTGCTTCTCCTTTGGAGTCAGGTGTTGTAATTTGAACATCAATAGGAACAAATAATGAACAAATGCACACTTTTGAGTATTAATTCTCTTTTGCCCACAGTAGATATTCAGCATGATGGCATTTGTTTCTTCAGGGTGTCTGATTTCTAAGTTAAAATATAAAAGTCTCATGTACAAAAACCTGGCTTTGAAGTTGCTGACTGTGAAGCTGAAAGAGCCTCAGCCCTGTGGGACCCATTTTAAGAGCTGGATAAATGCTGAGGGGCTATCCAGCCTTCCATTTTATCTGTGTGGGAAATGGATGTTTTTAAAAGGGACTTGCTTTTTCATTGCAGCTGTTGTGCGTGGGCTGTTGCTCACCTCGGATTAGATCAGCTGTGTGAAAAGAGAACTGCTCTGCCTCACCCAGCAGGGCTGTGGTTGTACATACCATGGCTACAGCAAGGGGGAGGGATTAAAGCTGTGGGAAACAGATTTTCAGCTGTTTCCCCAGTTTGTTTTCATGTTTTCTCCAAAGGAATTAAAAGGAAAAAAATAGAAAAACAAAACCATTTTGAATCAAACCAAAATCAGTTATTTCTTCCAAATTTGACTTGAAATCTTGCAGAGAGAAATGGGGAGTAATAGCTTTGACTTATAGGTTTGGTCCCAGCCCTTCCCTTTTCCATGATGCCATATATAGATATATATTTGTTGTACCACGTGCTGCAGCTTTTCAGAAAATAGTTGCATTTTAGTTAAGGTATAGGCTGTAATTCAGACAAAGTTGCTTGCTTTTGGTGGGGGAGAAATAAAATTCTGATTCTCTCCTGTTCTACTGATTCCTTGTTTGAGGATTCTTATGCACACAGCCAAATTATATGCTAAGCTAATTCCAGTTTGTATGTGTTCAACTATATGTGCCTGTACAAATGGTGAACATGAAGCCCTGAATTTCAAGAACCCTGCTAAAAAAAGAGAAGAAATTAAAACCTGCAATATTAATCATTATTTTATAATTAATTATTATTTTAATCATCTTTTACAAACTATTAGCTGGAGCTTGATTTTTATTCTAGAAAGGTTTTGGGTTCTTACATTTTTAAGCTCTGTGTATTTTTTTTAGTCTGTAAAAGTGAGTGTGTGTCCACACAGTATTTATGTCTATTTAATGAAGATTAAAGTAAAATTTTACTCTTTAGCAGCTGACATCAATCTTGTCCCCTCTCTCCCCTCCCCCTGCCCCCCACAACCTTTAGTGCTAAAAAATGTTCCAAAAGGAAAATTTATTATATCGCCTATTTCAATTCTCTGACATCATTCTGTCATGGCAATGAAGTGATTTACATGGAAAAATGTATTACCTCTGCTTTTAGACAAAATGAGTTTATGATGATTAATGGTTTTACTGCAAGTATGACAGAACCTGGAAATGGCCAGCCTTTCTAAAATGAAACATGACCTATGCTCAATTTCTCCTCCTTTTTATTTTCTTCAGTTATTGTAAAATGGTTTTGGTTGTGAGTAAATTAAAATAGAAAAATTATGTCTTGTAACTGAAGTAAGCTATAAATGCTGAGGTGCCATGGTAACATCATTGCAGAAATGGAGACAAAAGGGAAAGAGAAATCAGCTTGAAGCACAGAGTCGAAACTATTGTGATGGCAGGAGACTTGGATCAAATATTCCATGAGGAGTCCAAGTCCTCAAGGAAGGCACATGTTTCATTTGGGGAAGAGTGGGCTGAAGGCTGATTGTCTCCAGCTGTCCCTCCTGCTCACCATTCCTATGATTCTGTAACAGTTGACTTTGGGCAGAGAACTTAGAATACAGAATGCTCATATGAATGGAGAAATAGTATTTTAACAGGAAAGCATGGAGCAAATAATATTTTCTGATCCATGCCTTAAAATGACATTTGAAACATTTCCTTTAGCTTCATACAGAGCTATATTTTTCCTTAGATATCATGTAAATAACAAGAGATACACCAAGGCCTAAACTAAGATGAGAAGAAGATGCTGATTAGGAACTCTGAAATATTTTCTTTACATATGTTAACTGAACTAAACCCCAAAGGCCATTAAAGCAAAAGCTATTCAACTATGCAAAAACTTAAATTCAGGAAAAATGTAAACAGTGGCATTTTTTTCCCAGGGGCCTTATGGAACAGAATCACTCTTCTAAAAAGAAGGCAAAGGCTGGCAATTTAATCTGCATGGAGACTTTGTATCGTTCACAAGATGTAATATTTGAGAATGAATAATTTTTGTATGACAGATCAACTACATATTGCTTCTGGACATTTAATCCCAGGCTGTGATGGATGCTGGGCACTGAGCACTGCTCTGCTGCCTCACTGGAGCCTTGGTGCCTTTCAGTGTGTGGAAAAGTGTAAAATGAAGTATTGGGGAAAAATGAAAAGTGGATGAATTTACAGTCATGGCTTGTCCTTAGTGACATTGATTGGACAACTGTCTTTGAGGGCACCCTTGGCAATGGAAAATAACTTGCTGTTGGATTCTGTGCATGAAAAGGCATTTGCAAGTAAAGCAAAAATGTATTTAAGGTACTGATTAAAATACACAAGTCATACTAACATTTTCAGGAAGACAGCAGTATCACAACAAGCATTTTAACTGTGTTATTTTTGTTCAGATGATTAATCCAAGTCTTCCATTAAGCATGCATTGAATTTAGCATTCTACTGCAGTTCTCTATATGCAATCTAGAAATTTCAGCATTGTCCTTCATTGACTTCTGCTACCAGTACAGGCTCTTGAGAGCTCTTCAAGACTGACCTGTCTTTCCTGACTTACACAGTTGTTTATCAGGAGCCATGTACTGCTGTTCTCCCATTCTTTGTTCAAATGGCTTGGCTTTTCCTCTGATACAACTTATTGTTCATCTGGTTATTTGTTTTCTAACAAGAATTTCCTTGGAGGGAGAGCTAGAAACAAGTGAAAGAAGGTTTAACACATTAGTAGGCAGTGCAGATACAAAAGAATATTTTTTTATTTCCTTACCGTTGCTTCAGTTATCATCTGCTCTCATCAACAGCAATTGTTTGAGTCTGAGTGTACATAGTGTACATTTGTAGTGTTGTCTGTTTTGGTTTCTTTAAGTAGAGTGAAATTTGTATGGAGCTAAATCAATAGTTGGATGTAATTTACACCTTGTTTTCCCTGTTCTGTCAGATGGATCAGGTGGTGTCTGTTAGATTCTTCGTGTTGCTGACCCTGAAGTCTCCCAGGGTCCTGTACTGGAGCAGTGTTTCAGTGTCTGTGTGACAAGCCCACACATTCTTGCCGTCCTTAGTGACCATGAGGCAACTGGAGATGTGTAGAATTGAATGATTTTTTTCCACTAGTCTGAAGTTCCTCTAATGCTCTGGGACTCTTCCAGAATCCCACATGCTATGTCAAAATTCAGCCAGCCAGATGGTTGCATGATTTCTCTTGTGACTGCTGCTTTGCTGGAGGCCAGCCCCTGTGAATTTTATCTATCACATCAAATTTCTCTGCTTGAAACTGTCTCAAAATACAGCTGAGATGTGCAGTGTGACTATTTGGTAGCTGAGAAGATGGGTCCTGTGAGCAAGCACAGCATTTGCTTTCCAGCAATCCTGCTGCTGGCTGCTAGGTTTTGATGTGCCACATCACCTCCATTCCCTGTTGAATCACTGCCCCACTGTGTTGCCAGCAAGCAGCTGCAAGGTTTCCAGGGCAGCCTGAACTGTAGCTATAGCCAGGATGAAGGCAGGGACCCATCCTGCAGATCATTCCCAGCCCCTGTGCACAGGGATCTGGCACTCTGGATTCCCTAATGCAGGAATGCTGGTGCTTGGCTGGGCTGGTTGTACATATGTGATGATGGTGGTCTTGTCCCAGCCTGAATGAACCACACTGATGCCCCTCCTGCAGTGTTAAAGAGCTGCTGCCATAGTCCAGGCTTAGAAATGTGCTGCACCAGAATCCAGCTAAGGCCACCTTCCCACACGCTGCTTAAAATACTTGCAGAAATAAGTTTATACTGAAAACTCTGCAATGATTGGAGAAATTTTGATTGAAAAAGTTCTGGAAGTTTGCATTAATAAGCTTATTCCTAATTTAGGTGTGGGTGAAGTTTTCTGTGGCTGAAAACTTAGAATTTCAAGGTGAAAGAACCAGACTTCTGGAAACATCCAAGGCACTGCTAAGGAGCAGACTATAAGACATTTTCTGTTGGTATTCTTTTTCTGCATCACATACTTGTTGAAATATTTTAATGAAAACAGAGAAGATGGAACCTGCCCCCCACCCTCCGAGTTTTGCTGTTCCCATTGCTCTCGCGGTAGGTAAGAAAATCCTTAATGAAGCAACACAGAATCTTTGCAGTTGGCAAAGTGAATTTTTTTATCATGAGATTTTCAGTTTGCTTTCATTTTCCACATCTGCACCCTTAATGCAAAGGGTAAGTAGAATTAATACACCTGGAGAACTAAGTGGACCAGGTTATCCTTTGAGAGCCAAAACTTGGGCTCTGAGGCAAGACCAAAGGAGACTGCAGCCTACAGAGATGACAGGTCCCAATATGCAGAACTCTCTCAATCAAGACAGAGAATTATGGTTTGGGATTTGCTTTCCGAGCCTTTATAAAACAGAGGCAGTGGTGAGATTATTTGGGAGCTCTGCTATAGTAATTCAATGGGTGGATAATGTATTTTCTGCATTCATGGTTTAGGAGAATAAAACAACGGCAACACCCAAATCTCTGGAGTATCAAAATGTTTTTACCTGTGATTCATTTCAGTAATTGTGGAGCTTACTTTTACCCCCACTCAGCTCAGTGCATTTCAGAATGCTCATTGTGGTGATATAAATGCCCTATTGCTCCTACTAAAGCTGTCACTGTCTATGTAGAACGAAAAAAAAAATACAGCTCAGGAAACATTTTCAAGACTGCCAGACCAGATGCATTTATATTTGGATAGATATGTGTGTGTGTTGGTAAAAAATATTGAGAAATAGATCTGAAATACCTTCTGCACCTTGCACTTGTTCCTTATGAAATGAAGAAATGAAAATCTGTCTCCTTTCTTTTGCAAAATGCTTTTAATTTCTGTTTTCTATAGAGATAGCTGACAGGCTAAGAAGGTGAGTCCACTTGGTGGTGACTGGCTTCTGAAGGAACAAAAAAGGAAACACCTATAAATCACACTAGTACAAAGGCAGCATGGAGTTATAAAACGAAGAAGGCCTGCCTGAGAAACTCCAACTAAAAATCTAAGCCTAAATAATTCTCCTTCACAGGGATCAGAACAACATAGTATAGTCCTGGCTTAAATGTAGGTCAGCTGGGTTTGTGTTCAGATATTTATGGGCTTTACAAGATAAATTATTAATATGGCTGTTTACTTATCAAATTGTTTTCCTCAGGACATAAAACAGAACATTTCCTAAAGTGCCACCAGAAACATTTTGGGGAATAAAAGTAATAGATGACATAGCTGGGAAAAAACATTATTTTGAAGTAATGTTTTCTTAACATTGTGATCCTGCCAGAAACTGAATGCTCTATTTGATAGAGCCATCAAAAGTAGTACAATACATTACCTGTACTGTATGGGAACTTTCTCTTTTTAAAATTTGTTTTTAAAGCAAAGAATAGAAGCTCCACTGCTGCTAAACAGAGCATCCAAGCACAGCACTGGCACACGCACACTGAAGCTCTATGGAAGTGATCAGCAGCCCAGTGCCTTACCTGTGGCAGCAGGATTTCACCTGTGGCTGCAGAAGAGTCTTCTCACCTGGCTGGCAGAGGTGCACAGTATCTACTTTGAGCTTATGGAAAGGATTTACACAAGAAAAACATTTACAAAGCCCAACCAACAATGCCACACAGGTCACTGCAGATCCAGTCCATCTATAGTCACACATATTTTATTCTGCTTTTACCTAAACATTTAACATGTAATTACTGGAGTGAAACTTGGAAGTTGTTTACATCTTTTATGTTTCAAATTTTGTTTTGTTATTTTATCTTTTTTTTCCAGATGGTCATATTTGTTTCTTCCTGTATAGGAGTGGCAGAATTACAGAGGAGCATTAATCCATACATTTATGCACATCTTTTACCCAGAGGAAACCATCAAATCCTGAGGAGGCACCATCATTACTGCCTGTACATGGAGAGTGCTGTGGCTGCAGCTGCAGAACAGAACAGTGCAGCAGCCAGTGCAACGAGGGCTTTGCTCTCATGGAGCACAAGGGCTCAGGGACTGCCCAGCTGTCTCCTCTTCCACAGACACTGTGCTTGCACCAGGCAGAAAAGTTTGGCTGTGAAGCACCATGAAACACTCCTGCCTGACTCTGTGGTGCCTTACTCTTCCTCTGGCAGAGTGACCACAGCAATTCCAAAGGCTGGTAACGTCCCACACTACACTACAGAACTGTAGTGCCAACAATCAATCCTGGGCCAAAGGCAGCACCAACAAACATGGAGTAAAATCCCATAATGCTCTAACTAGCAGCTTGCTGACTTTTGCATTTTTGAAAATAATTTCTGTTGAATTTTAAAACATTTTCTACAAAGTCAGCTTAACAGTTAAAAACACAGGACCTGAATGGATGGTTAGAAACTGTGATCTATATTTGTACAGGTTTCTATTCACTTTGATGAATTGGTAAGAGATGAGTCTCTCACCTCATAGGCTTTACTGTGATGTTACTGCCATGTAGCATAGCTACCTTGTATATTTAAAAACCTAAAAATGGGTATTTTGTATTTGTTGCCAAGTTCACAATTTACTTAGGCTGTAACACAGTTGCAATTTATCAAGGATTGAATCTCTGCATTAATTTGGTACAATACCATTCTCGCTCATGTTAGAGCAAAAAAAGGATAATTGGTATGTAGATGCAAATTAGAGTTTAATATCCCATGCAGCTGTTTACATCTGCTTAATTAAGCAGCAGTGACTTCACATTAGCATTGCTATGAAACCGTGAATACACACCAGAGATAAAGGTACAATCATGTTAAGCACCTTCCTCACGTCAAATCAATGCAAGATGGGTACTTCTTGCCTCAGTCTTGTGTTTTAATGGTAAAGAAAAAAGTCTTCACTTTTAAAGAGGATCTTCGGCTTCAATACATTTGGTTTTGGTACAAGTACCAGGATTTTATAAAAACACTGTGCTCCTGTAGACAGGCAGCTTAAGCAGTAAATGAAGAGCTCTAATGGAAACTCCTAACAAATATAATTGGAAGTCAGTGGGTAATGTTGCTTTTGGAGCCTTTAGAGGAGTATCACAGTCCTTTTGAACAGTAATAGAATGTAAGTAAATACCCATCTGGAAAAATGCAGGGCTGTTTTAACACTGATGAAGTTCTAACACTTGGACTGTGTGGCATAAGCTCTTTGTTTCATGTATTTACCAGCAGCTCTGGCACAGGGCTGCTTGTTCTGCTCTGTGACTAAGGACCCCTGAAGTTCCACAGATGTGGCCAAGCTGGTATTTTGAGAGGTATGTACAATCAGAACAGGCCTTGGATTAACACAACACATCAGCAGAACACAAAAACTGCCAAAAGGACTATCAGAACTAACTGTTAACCATCAGCATAAGAACACAACCTCAGTTGGTGCCATTTTTAATGATTAGAAATAATACATTGTAAAACAAAAAGTGAAAAAATTCCAGCGTGATACTTATAAACAAAGAACAAATAGAAAACAAAAAACTTTCGGTTTTGCCTGATTTATAGTATGTATCATACAACAGATCATTAGTCTGAGGTAATACCAGTATTAACTTTTTAGTCCTTCAAGGACTGCTCAAAAATTAATAACAATGATAGCAATGCATGTTATGTTAAAAGTGAGACTTGATTATTAAATCAAGCAAACTCCTCACCCTTTTAGTCAGGATCTGTGGTTGCAAGTATAGAAATAATTCTACACAGTAGGAACTACAGAACATCAGAGTCCTGTGTGGCGTGTCAGTAAGAGTAAGCTGCGTATGTAAAAATCAGACATTTCAATACAGTAAAGACTTTGTTCCAGAATAGCCCTTTAGAAATTTAGAATACTGTTAGTTTGCATAAAATAGCCAAAAAACCCCAACTAATTCAGAAGTCCAAATTTGGCATGAGGTAAAACCATGTGCATTTATTTCACCTGCATTTTAGATTTAGTAAGCATAAAATTAAGTATGTTGACTGCAATGAATTCAGTCATACAAGTGCAAGTCTTCAGCTAGAATGTATTTTATGGCAGTTTATTTAAAAAATGTACCAGTAAATCATAAAAGAGGGATCATGTCCATTTAACGTTTATTGAAGTATACAGGAGGTTTTCTTTAGAATCAAATATGAGCATGAATATATGGCCAAACGTAAAATCTATCAAATTCAGTGAAAATTTTCTGACTTTAAATAGTAGTTGTAAGAATGACCAATATATATTCTTTGTTACAACCGCCCTCACTCTACAAGTAAAAAAAAAATAATAAACATTCAGTAAACATTCTTTCCTAAGGTAGTTTCCCTTATATATCAGTGATTTATCCATTTTTTGTATACATAACTTTTTAAACATACCAATCAGTGGTTCTCACAATTGAAAAATAAAAGCACAAAAAAGTTTACACTCTTGTACAGGTAAATAAAAGATCATTTTTAATTAAACTGTATATCCTTAAGGGCATAGTATAGTTTCAATTTCATTACCTATTACATAATTAACTTCTTACATACAAATATTGACATATTTGGCTTGTGCTTCAAAGCCGTTGTGTCTACAAAGTCCATGTCAATGCAACTCATGACTTGAAATCAGTGGGGACATCTTTACTGCTGCTGGGTTTAACCTGGTCGTGCAACATGGTCTCTTCTGAGCTTGTTGTGGCACTGCATTTTTCTGGGGAGTCATCAGTGTCTGGATCCAATCCTTCAGGACAGGGAAGTTTTAGAAGTTCTTCCCGCAGCTGGGCTGTGTGACGCTGGATACACAAGAACAAGTCAGTGTGGAAGGCCACAGTTAAAACAAAACTCTTCACAAGGTTAGACACTCTAAGGCAAAAAGAGGAGTAGGTAGAAAAGGCTTAAATGTACTATTTCAATGTCTGGATCAGCTTCTCCCCTATATTTAATGACTGGTATTTTCATTTTAGTGACAGAAGAATTATCAAGAGCTGCTGGGGACAAATTAAAGGCGGTCAACAGAACTGCAGCCAACAAGTGTCTCACTATAAATGCCACACTATTGGTCCAGCAGCTGAGTCATATCTGTGTTCAGGGGTAACAGCAGAAACTGGCTTGGACTTGGTAGGTCATACAGTCAAACCCAATTTATAAAGAATTCATGATGAGATCTGTCACAGAGACAGATATGCAGAGATTTGTATACTGATCACAGTAACTTCATTTTGAAGACTGGTGACATTGAAAGAATGGAAGTCTGGCAACAGAAAAAACAAGCCTTTCTAAATTTGGGGGTCACACTTCAGGGAAAATGAAACCTCAAATATTAAAAACAATATAGCCCTGTTATCTATGTGGTCACAAAATACACAAATGGTAATACTTGGCTAGGAAGGCAGAAAATAGTTATAATGGTTAGAATGATTCAAGTTAACACAGGATAAAACTGATTGTAGCTGACCACAGTTTATTAACTGCTTGTCTACTCTACAAGCTTGTTTTCTGGCAAGGAATTGGTTGTAACACAACTTTATCATTAACCTCCACCCACCCTCAGAGTGAACAGAAAAAGCACTTATCACAGAATATTCTGAGCTGTAAGGGACCCACAAGGATCCAGTCCAACTCTGAAGTGAATGGCCCATAGGGGACCAAAACCACAACTTTGGTGTTACACCAGCACCATGCTCCAACCATCTCGGGGTCACTGCATCCTATACAAAGAGTCATAGAAAAAACAGGCAGGACAGGTGCTAGAGGAAAATCCACCTTGTAGTAAAAATACTGAGGAAATGGAATGCACACACATTGCCTCTCTTGACAACTGGGAAACTTGAATTTGTTACAAACATCTCACCTTGAGAGCTGCGGCATGATGGGACATGGTCCTGCCTACCCGTTTGTCACTGCTGTACTGCTGTATGTCTGCTATCCACTCCTCACACTGAGCCATGATCTCCACTCTTTTCAAGTAGAAGTGTTTGTGGATGACCTGCAAGAAAACATTCCCAATGTAACATGGATGGAAGAACCATATATTTTAACAATACCAAATTTGCAAGACCTCTGTGGGTCTAACTGAATATAAGGGAAAAAAAATCATTATGAATGTAATTCAGAATTGAACCAGACTGGAGATAAAACTGGAATTTCTGTCTCAGAGATTTCCAAAATCCAACTGGAAAAAGACCAGAGGAACCTGTTCTGAATTCAGCTGATGCTGTTTTGGGGAGTCTGTTGGTCTGGATATCTCTTTCAGTCTGTAGGAATCCACTGTTTGTGAGCAGCCTGCCATTTTGGCAGTCTCTTGTGTTAGCTGTGTGCAGGGTAAACCAGTGCCAGAAATACACCAGCCGAAGCAAAAGGCAGAGCAGAGCGCTGCTCACGTTCTGCAGTTCAAAGCTGGATGTACTACGCAGGCACAGGAGCAGAGCTACACAGACACAGTGCTGAGGCTTTCACTGTTTCCTTCCCTGCCCTGTTTTGCTAGAGAAGCACAGAACAAGCAGGAGCACCACGTCCTCCCCTCACTGACCACGGGCTGCCTAAACAGAAAACAGACGAGCAGTGTCACAGACACATTTTATGAAGAATCCTTTCATTAGGATTTTTTCTCCAGAGAAACTGAGAAGCCTCAGATGAAAAGAGAAACAGTAACTATCTGCTGCTGTGGAATGCAACAGGTGCATCTTTGATTGGTCCATGTTGGTTGTTTCTAATTAATGGCCAATCACAGTCAGCTGGCTAGGATTCTCTGAGTCATGAGCTTTTGTTATCATTCAATTCTCTTCCTTTCCTTTCAAGCCTTCTGATTAAATCCTTTCTTCTACTTTTTTAGTATAGTTTTAATATAATACAATATATTCAATAAAATAATAAATCAGCCTTCTGAAACATGGAGTCAAGGTTCTGGTCTCTTCCCTTGCCCTGTGAACACCACCACAGAGCAGCAGCACTGCTGGGCTACGAGCACAGGAACATCGCGCGCTTCTGCCGAGAGCAGGATCACAGCAGCTGCTCCCGA
Organism: Melospiza georgiana; assembly: GCF_028018845.1. Classification (NCBI taxonomy): domain Eukaryota; kingdom Metazoa; phylum Chordata; class Aves; order Passeriformes; family Passerellidae; genus Melospiza; species Melospiza georgiana. Next base: position 49,178,209 of record NC_080432.1, on the reverse strand, counting down.
GGGGATGCAGCCACTTGGCTCTAGGCAGAGGCAGCACATTTGGGGACACTGGAATTCTCAGGCCATGGCAGTTGAGCTGCCCAGTTTGGATGGGAGCCAGTATTTCACTGAAGAGTAATTTTGGTATTGAAGTACGTATTTGAGTTTAAAAAATCCAACCAATCAACACTCATACAAAGTTGTGAAACTCTACTTGGTGTTGGCTTTGTCTTAAACAGTTTTCTGAAACTCTGAACACTGAAGGCAACAATAAAACCAAAGAAATTTTATTGAGCACTGAGAGTTCTTGGCCATATTGCAACATAACAGGAAAAATAATTTTTCCCTCTGGAGGTTAAAGAAAATAGCTATCTGTCTAAATAGAAATTGCATATTGAAAGCGTAATTGACTTCAATTCTGGATACATTCCTTAAATCCATAATGGAGCTTGGAAATCTCCCAAAGACTGGCAGTTTGGATCTCCTGAGCCTACCCATCATTTAAGATACTGAAGACAAGACTCAGATTTTTGAAGACAACAGATCTCAGGATGTATGTTCTTAGACTTCAGTCTTCAGCATGAGTTTGCATTTGTGTTACTGAGTTGATCATCACTGTTAAGGTTTCTAAGATAACTGTACAAAAATTCCATAGGTCTGAACACAAAGGGAATCTCCCAAAGAAGTGCTCAGATAATCTGAGAGATGCATTTCCATTTGGATGGGGTTGAGGATGAACTCTAGCACTGTTCCAAAGCTGCCTTTTTCATACCAGCAGTGTGACAGCTGCACTGCAGAATAAGCACACAATTACTGAGACTCTTAAAGAAAAGTGCAGCAATAATAGCTGGGATTCAGATACCAAATGGTGTAAGACTGCATATCCTTCACTTCTGTACATGTGAGAAGGAATGTGGAGCATTATTGTCCACTGCTTTCTTATATATTCTTATATATTCAATTAATTTAATCTTACTGTGATTTGAGAATGCCTTTTGCCAAAGTGAAACTTTTACATTAGCTAGAAGAAAAAGAACTATTGGCAGAAGTTATTGGATTATGTATCCAGATATCTTTATCATGCATGGTCTTCTACTTATTGAGTAGAACATTTAAAAGGTAATTTTGAACCACCACCAGGTTTTATTTCATTAATTCAACATCCCTACAGACACTGCACATCCTTTTTTACCTGCATGTGGATAAAAATATAGTTTCTTATTCCACAAGACACAGTAATTTTCATGAAAAAAGGTTTTGCATTCCAAAGGATGTTTTTTACAATATCAAGGAAGGGATGGGAGATCAGCATCTCAGATGCCACACCCAGCAATGTGCATAATCCTAAAACGTTTAGGCTTTTTCAACATTTTATTATGCAGACAATTGAAGGCATAGGAGATACTGCCAGGTGGTTCCACGCTTCAACACTGGCAACAGCTGTAGTAGTTCAGAGCAAAATGAGTTTTTCTGGAAATACTGGCTGGTAATACTGTGAGATGACTCATGTTTGACCAAACATTTTGTATTAATATTCATACAGATTCTCTTAGTGCTTCTTCAGCTCCTTTTCCCTTGAACTCTTGTTGTATATGTTCAACCCCTGATATCTAACTCATCTGCTTTTGGGAAAGGAATTGGACTACAGACACTGAGAAGTCCCTAATAATGAAATTCTTCTAAGATGCTACAGGTGAGTTTTAGTCTATCTTCAGGAATGTAAGCAAATTAGGCAATTTGATTGATTACAATAATTTTTTTTTAAGACAGCCTGAATGCATGAAGGTTAGCATTGCTTTTAGCAGCATGGAGACAGTTGTTTTCAAAGGCACAGGTTTCTAGTGCAGATGCTTTGTGGCATTTCTTTCAAGGTATTTTTCCAATTTGCATTATCTTGGTTTATCTGAAGTGTTTCTTTGTATTTGCTTGAAATTTATGATCCTTGGGAAAATACTGCCTGTTATTTATGCAGAGTGTGGAGCATGGAGTGCCCTTTGTAGGGCTGACCAACAGGCCATGTAAGAGGTCCCGCTCAGTAGTAAGAGTGAGCTGATTGAAACATGTTTTATCCAACTGTGCACCAAGATCCTGTTCAGGTCAGTCCCACTTTGCCTGCATTCCTCTTTCCCAGAAAAGAGTCTGTGAAGTTTGGTGCATCCTTGTTCATTTCAGTCTCTTGACTGAAGGTTAAAACAGACATCTCGTGCATTATCTTACCAAATATTTGCATTATTCTTAATGCTCAAAAAAGAGAAATACTGCTTTTCACAAAACCTACCTCCTTAAAACACGGTGATGGATTTCTCATTTGTTCAAGCATTGCCCACTTGACTGTGGCCTGTCGGATATTTCCATCGTATTCCCTGGAGCTCTGGGTACCACTGGGAGTGCCTCGCGATCGCTCGTAACCTGGTTCGTTGAAGTATGGTTCTGCCACCAGTATTAGGGACTGCACAGACACCAACACCTGGTAAGAGAAGAAACCAAATATTCAAATTGTGCTGCCAAAGTATTCTTACAAATATACAAAGCTCCTCTCACTTTACAAGCAAAACCATTTCTATGGCAAAGTACTACCATTTGTGATACAGGCTAGGTGCAAGCAGGAACATCCACGCTTTCAAACCTAAACTGTCACTACACACAAAAACCACCGAGTCCTGTGGCTGTGTATTTAGCTCAAACACTGAGAAAATGACAAATGTAACTTAAAACCCTACAAAGCAAACATACAGATATAAATAAAAGAAAGTATTTAAAGGAAGACATGTCTGATTGTGCCCCTTTGCAAAAGAAAGTGTATTTGTCAGCTTCTCAATCAACAATTTTGATTTTTTCCCCTATGGCTGAGCTTGCTAATTCCTGTAATTCTGAACTAGATGGGAAAAAACCAAAGGAGGTAAAATGCCACATGAACCACTGAAATCCTCATCTACATCAACTCCCATTTTTTCTTTTAAATGAATGTTGGTAGCCCTTTAGTTTCAGATTTTACAAACAATACTGTGTCATATATCAATAAAACAAAACCTCAGTATATTTTTAAGATAAGGGAAAAAATGTTTTAAATACTATATGAACAAAGCACCAACTATTCAGTAATTCAGAAATAACAACTTTCCTGCTTTCTATTTTACTATCCAGCACATGTGTGAATAGATGTTTACGTATATTCAAGGCAATTAACTATTTACTGAGCCATTCCTAATAAACCATAAAGAATTAAACAGATACATAAGGCTCTTAGGTATCCAAATGTAGATGTACTGCATATTCATGATTTGAAGGCTTGCTAGTTTTCCCAGTATTAAAGTTTATCCCTGTCAATTTGCTTTTTTTACTAAATGAAGGGCAAGGTTTTCCTATGTACTTAGGACCAAGTCCACCAGCAACAATTTTAGGGATTTCAGTTCTGTGACACAAACTTCCAGAACTGTGAAGAATTCAACCAAGATGATTGAAACACTTATATTTCCTCATTTAGTGAAAAGCTGATGATATATTACAGACCTAGGAATGGCATTTCCAGCACTGGGCATACTTAGGTGCAGATACCCAGATGTCAGGGCAGCTGTTTCTGGAAATGACTCTCCTCCCAGTCTAGGTACAACTTAGAGCTTTAAAACATCCCCTAATTTGTGATTTGGATGTGGAAGACAAGAGCTCTCCTTTTTCTTGGTGGATGCAGAATGTACAGCTCACATCAGACAGATGCCATGTCAGCAGCAATCCAAACTCTGACTCTTTTGCAGGCAGTGCCCTGACATCCACAGCTGCGCTCTGTGCTCAGGTGTGGCATTCTTCTGGAGTTTCTCCTGTAGCAAAGGGGGCACACGAGTGTCCCAGCTTCCCATCTTCTCTGTGATGGTTCCTCACTCCACAGACACAATGCCAGATCAGTAACTCCTATCAAAGCAGCAGTCCAAGAGCCAGCTGAATGACACAGGCTACCCTCACTCCCACCAGCACCTCACAGGAACACAGCCTCACTCCTTTAGATGCCATGGCACTTTGCCCTTGTGTGGTGGCTGTGCTTTCATTACAGCACAGACTGGCAGTCTAGGGCAGCCAAGTCTTTATCCTGGACTGGACAGGCAGCTGTGCAGTGGGAGAGATGAACCAGCCTCCCTTGTTGGGCTGAGAGGGAAAATAAACCAGGTTTTTCTGTTTCTCAGGCAGGTGCTCCAGGTAGCTGCTGGTACCATATGCACCATCATCACAGTCTCCTGTACCCTGCCCTGCACTCAACTAGAAGCAGCTACAGTTATTTAGTGTTAACCTTAAGACATAGGTAAATGTATTAAGATGTACAGAATGCATCTCACACATCAAGCAAACGGCCACATAGCTACCAAAAAGGCAGAATATTAATGTGCATGTGCTAAGTCATGGCAGAGTGACTTCAGGGCCAAGGCTTTGGGTATGAAAGGTGATCTCTGTGGCCTTTACATGTCTCTGGAAGAACAGGCTTTTGCTTTTCAAAAATGTTCTATTTTGGATATTTATATCTTTTTAAAGTAGCTATGGTAGAGAAATGTCACACAGCAGCATTTTACTTCCTGGGCCTGAATAAGCAGTCAATACTTTCAATTATAACTGTAATGAATGAGAAACTATACACCAATCTTCCAGTTTTGCTGGATAATAAAAATTAATTTCTGAAGTATTTTGGGTGGTCTGACAATAGTTCAATCTCTGAGCCAGAAAAAACATGTAGTGCTTAATTCTTTCCAAGCAATTCATTTAGTCCTACAGCTGTTTTCTATTTAATAGTTGTAAAGTGTTTTTCTCCCAATATGGTAGGGATGGGACTTTTTCCAACAGTTTTCTTACTATTCTCAAAATGAAACACTGAAAGAAAGTTTTAAATTATAAACTTCTATGCTGTATGTGATTTCTAACTATCAAATCTAACATTTTAATGTAAGAAAAAGGACTTTGGTGAAAATAAGACTTCCTAAATATGTGTACCTTTCTACACTGATTTTACACTTCAAGTCTGAAATTGCAGTTCATCTCTTGATTAAGAATTTGGATCTTGGGAGACTTGCACTCATTAAGGATACCTATCCCAACATGATCCTCTCTCTAGCTGATCTTGAAGCTGAGTGGGAGATTTGCCTGGAAATTCCCTTGATTGTCCTGCCTGTCAAAGATGGGAGCTAATGGCTTTGCAGTGGTACAAGCTGGTTCCCTCAACTCCCCTGGACTCATGGGGACTGGTTCCATGGACATGTGTGTCCAAGCAGCTTCAATACTGTTCCTCTACCGTGGGTAATTCCTCATTCTCACCAACCTCCCTAGTGAGGGCTCAGGGACAAGGCAAAGCAAGTCTTACCCCTAAGAGTGAGGCAGAGGTGACCTCTGCCTTTTCCATGACCTTGCCAATAGGTTTCCTTCCCCTCTGAGCTGGAGAGCCTAAGGAAAATGTGTTCTTTTGCTGCTACCATACTTATGAAAAGCTCTTCATGTTTGTCTTCTTAACCCTCAACATTTTCAATGCCATCTGAGCTTTAGTTTCCCTAATTTCTCTCCTGAATGTTTGGTCAATATCCTTTTATTTTGCACAAGTAGCCACCCCCTCCTTCCACCTTTGCTTGCTTTTCTTTGCAGTTGAGCTTAGGCAAGAGCTCTTGTTTACCCATGCTGGCCCTCTGCCTCGCTCGCCTGACTTCCACACACTGGAACAGACCTTCTTGAACTGATAAAGCAGGAGACTGATAAATCTGCTCTCCAAGGCCAAATCCTGAACAAGCTGAAATCTGTTCTGCTGAAGGCAGGAATTCTATTATGCTGAAGCTGTGAAGTCTTCTAGGATTTGGAACAGAAATTGTACCTTGTGCTACATAATAATTACTCCAAACTCGGAATAAATTCAGTAACTGCCACAGGAAAGAAGCCATTGCAAGCTTTACTTTTACTTAATGTCTTTGCTTGTGACTCAGTGCATGTCTGGGAAATAAAGCTGAAAATTATAAGGACTGCATGCCCTAATAAATTCTGCTCTAATGTAACACTAATTGTTATTGAACACAGCATAGCTGCACTTGCATTCCCTTATCTTTTTTTCCTCTACTCAGCTCACCTGCACACTTAGGAGGAGGAAGGCTACAGTCTGCACTGTGTACTTCACTTTCTCATCTCTCAGTGTGGAGCCTCTTTTGTTTTCACCATAAAAAGTTTGTGATAAATCCATGAGATTGTCATTTCCTAGTAATTTTTTTTTTTTAATTTTTGAAAATAAAATAAACTATTTGGAGTCATCTGGGCAGAGCTGGTGCAGGAATAAGCTGCACACATGAACAGCTGCTCTTCAAGAACAGACCAAAAGAAATACTCATTAGAAAGAGCATTCTGAAGAACCTGTCTCCTCAGCAGTGTTCCTTTCCAAGAGTTCCAAGTACATTTTCTGGACTTTTGTCTTATTTATGCTTATTTGAAGATTAGTCTGGTTTAAATGGTCTAGAAAAGGAATCTTTAGGACTAAGAGACAACTTACTACTCCTAAATGACATTTAGAAGAGAAAGAAGAAATTGCTCACCTGCAAAAAACTTGATGTTTGGGGATTCCATTTCTCTTCTGGTCTCCCATGCCATGTGTTAAGTATGCTTAAGCACACCTGAAAAGGTGACATTATTAATACCACAGACAAATATGATGACGAAATTGTTCTGCATGGACAGAATGTTGGCATTACATTAATTTTTTTTTACAAACTTTTTTACAACAGCATTTTAAAAAACAAATTTGTTTCCTCTCACAGAATCAATGAGGTTGGAAAAGACCTCAGGGATCATTGAGTCCAATCTGTGATGGAACAAGACCATGTCAACCAGACCAGGGCACTGAGTGCCAGGTCCAGTCTTTGCTTTAAACACCTCCAGGCGTGGACAGTGACTCCACCACCTTTCCTGGGCAGCCCAATCCCATGTCTAAACATCCTTTCTGTGGGCAAATTCCTCCTAATGTCCAACTGAAGACTCTCCTAGTACAGCTTAAGACCATGAGACTATTTTGAAAGGAAAACATAAAAATAATGCGGATAACAAGAACAGCATGCTAATAAATAAACAAGACAAGGCAGATTGCTTTTCCTCACAGGAAACCTATGGATTCTAGTGGCTCCAAAAAAAAAGAATTATTATCCAATTCTCTACCTTCTGCTTTAAATACTGTTATAAAACCTGTAATTGTGTGTTTTGAAGACAATCATTCTGCTTAAGCATGTAAAAGGTAGTTTCTGTCTCACATTCTATCAAGAAATTTGAATTATTCCTTAACTTTTGTGACTGATCTGAATGTCAGGGAAGTTTATGGTGTTCTTGAATCTTATTGTGAAATGGAAAAATCCAGGACAGGTAAAACAAAGAGACAAAATGAACAGAAGAAACTTAGAGGCAAGTATTTTCCAAGACTTAAAACTAGACAAAGAAAAACGGAGATAAAGTCTCCACTAGGAATTATATTCTGTGTCCACATTAATAGAAAACAAATGGAGAAGAAGAGACAAGGCACTCAGCAAACCTTCAGCTGCAGCTGATATGAAGCATACTCCATACCCATGGAAAGGGTATTTCAGCTAGCCAAAACAGATTTCTGACTGGTTCATTTAGCAGAAAATGTTGGAAAAGAACATTTTTCTCAGTCAAAAGTACTTGCTTTTTTGGTCCAATCCAACTCATAAAGGCTGGATCTCCAAAAATCTGCAAGACTATTTAGAAAGGAGGTAATTCCCACTTGGAACTGGCAAATCCCTCTTCATATCATTCTGAAGACTGGTATTAACCACAGAGCTTCCTCCTGTACATTGGGAATGGCTGATCCATAATTCAATCACAAAAGGAAATAACTTTCATCAGTTTCATTTCCTTTTTACATCTAACACAGGATCCCAGCTGACTTACCTTGCCATCATTGTAGAGGTTTGGATTAAATCTCACGCTGTGGCCTCCAGTTGTTTCCAGATTGACAAGTGGAGGGGAATTTGGATAGTCTTGTGGGAAATACACATCAAATTCAAAGCAACCATTTGCGTACGGGGTGTCTGCAGGACCAGTAATGAGAACCTACCAGCGTTAAAAAGAGAGAAAGAAAAAAAAAGAATTTAAAATCCCCACCCTTCTATCTATCTATCACACAGTCGAGATTTTTTAAGTTATATGAAGCATTTTATTTCCACCTGCTGTGTAGCAGGAATTATTATTAGATCTCATAATCACACACAGGCTGTTGGTCTGTTCATTCTGATACTGTGGGTAAGCAAAGCCCTCTGTGAACACTCATTTCTCCAGATTCCAAATGGAAAGCAAGACAGAAGGAGCTGAAAACTCTTTCCTACTGGATGCTATTAACAGAATGTTTTTTCCAAAATACAGGTCCAGAGGCACTCAGTGTACTTCTCCATACCTACTGCCTGCAACTTCAATAGTCACATGCGAAGATATGTTTGGACCATAATGGAGCAACAGCACTAAACTTTTCCCTTTTGAATAGCTGAAAAAGAATGAATCCTGTTCTGTGAAGACTCCTTGGCCAACAGAGCACTCATGGGGCAGATGGGCTCTCCCTGTCCCTGCCAAGCTGCTGAGAAATCAGATTCAGACTCAAATGCTACCACTTACATTAATGCCTGGACAGCAATTAAAGTGGATGTGAAATATTTCTGGTTTTCCCTAAGATTTCAGGCACCTTCCTGAACACTTCTCTGCCAAGCTGAAGAGAGAACTAAACCCAGCTTTGCTTCCTTACCTTCATTATGTCGAGCCTCTCCTCGTCACAGCGCACGAAGACGCTGGACGAGGAGGAGAGCGGCAGGGAGGTGGACAGAGTCACGGCCTCCTGCGCCAGACGCCGGGCCCTGGCTGCGCTGTTGGCGTCGCTCGCGTTCTTCACCTGAGACATGTAGTGGTAGTTTACTTTAAATACCAGCTTGCCATCGTCATCTTCGGAAACCATTTCAAATGTATCTGGAAGAGAAGAGAATTTTAATGTGTCAGGAAAGGAGGGAAGTTTGTAGGGGATTAGTCTTGGATAAAGATTATGAGCATTAAAATTAAACAAAGGAAAATTGAATTTGCATCACAGTAACTCAGAAAACACTTTTTTTTTTTTTTCCATTAACAGTGATCACAGAAACCAAAGCATCAACAGTGCTGGGCTGAAACAATATCTGCAGCTAATTTACAAACTCCCATATGCAACTTGTCAAATATACACCACTCCCAATCTGGAAAGCTACCAGCTATTCCCAACCAGGAACATGATGATACTGACAAATACATAACAATGCTAATAATGGAACCCTTGTGAAGCCAAGTGCCAGTGGTATTTACTTGTGTGCTGGTGGCAATGTTATTGAGGAACCATGAAAAACTACACTAGAGCTGGTTTTCTTTAATCACTTGCTACACAAAATCTGCAGCACAGCTGCCAGAGGGAAAAGCTCTCACTTCCTACAAACCTTCATAGCTCCTATTCTTGGCATACGCTCCACAAGCATTTGTGAGGAAAACCTCTTGCAAATACAACAGCAAAGAAATGTGACTGCAAATGCTGTCACTGCGACGCAAAAAATACTCAGTGAGAATGTTTTTGCAATAGTTTTATAGCTCCTTTTTGGATAAGATACTATTAGTTCTTTATGAATTTTTTTGGTAACACATTCCTTTTATGACTAAAGTTAAGGACCAATTCCCATCACATTTTCCAAATGCAATACATTGCACTATATAGATATATAAATAAATATATAAAGCTCATAGATGAGCTTTAAAAAAATCAAGCATTTCAATCTAATTTGAGATCATTACTGTAATGAAAATATGAACACCACCACATCACTGAATTCATCTGGTCCCTTGAATTACCTTAATACATGCTTAAAACATTTCTTATTAGTTCAAAGACTGCATGAGTTGGTAAGCTGGAAACACAGATGTACAATTTTCCTCATGTGAAAATTATCAGTGGTCACACATGCAAGACAGTTGTTAATTTTTAAAATAATAAAGGATTCTGTTCAACAGAACACACAGTTCTTCAGTGTCTGCTTTCTAAAACACACAAGTTCACACTTCTCAACCTACCAAACTGGAGTTTCTTCATGACAGCCACATACTTCTCTTCAAGGGATCGTAAAACAGACAAAGGCTTGGGCTTCACAGCAGCCTTTTTGGAGTATTCAGCCATCTTCTTTTCTGTTGTGTAAAATAAAATGTGATTATTTGTAATTAGCTATGTAATTCCAAGAAAAGCACAGCAAATGTTGTCATTTTATGGTTACACTCTTTCATAGAGATATCCTCAAAATTGGGCATCACTTAGGGTATACAAATCTCTTTCTCACTACTGTATACCATTATCTGAGCAGCTTGGAGTAAATAAAGATCATAATCTCAGCTTAGAAATAAGTCATGACTGCTGCTGCTTCTTTGAATATTCTTTTGTTGTTTCTTTTAATTTTTTTTTTTTAATTTCAAATAGGAAGTATGACATATGCTTGTGTGGATGGCTCTTCCCACATGCATTAATGGACTCTCCAAAATCAGGAGCTCATTATACATACCTTTATAAAATGCACTCCCCTGATTCAGCTATTTAATCTTTAGTTTATATTACTAGACAACCAGATGGTCTTTTGAGGTTCAACCCATGTTTCAGATTTTAGTTCTGCATTCATCTACTTCATAGTTAATCCAATTAAGAAGATTTAGTTTCAACAGAAAAGTTTTATAACTAAAGGTCCTGTATGTTGTTTTCTTCCAAGAAAAATAATAATAAAAAAGGTGCTACATAATTGTGCTGAAAGCTGTTAGGTGTCCTCTAACTTACTTGAATTATTCTGTTTCCTTCATCAAAACACTTAAAACTTCAACAAGGTTCCAACCACTTTTGAAAATGCAGTCAGCAGTTGGGGACAGGAGGGAAGTGTTTTGCCTTGCCTTTAAGCTGAGTTATAAGTTATGTAAGTATAAGTAAAGCCATATAAGTAAATGGCTGCACAACAGACAAACAGCAGCAGCACTTATAGGAGTGTGTGTGTGTTCACCTTGGTTTGCTTGGCGCAGGCTGGTGGTGGCAGCATAAACGATCTCTGCGGTCTTTTGGATGTCTGGCACCAGCAGGGTCAGTCCCTCTGGCTCCTGATCAGAGCTGTCTGGTTTTACTCCTGCTTTAGCCTTGTCTTTTTTAGACCTGCATGGGGCAAAGAAATAGGATATAACATGAGAGAGTATCTTTCAACCAGACATACAGTATCCAGTGCATCTGTCAACAGGGAAAAATACCAAAGGTAATGGATTGAGACTAAACCAAGCCTTCTGAAATGGAATGTGTCTCCATACCTTCAGGTTCGTCACTGAATGAAGCAACCAGCAGTTCCAACACTGAACATGCTGCCTTGATTTGACAAACAGAGGTACAGCTGGTATGAGCAGTGAAAATAGGAACACAAAGCCAGCAATTGCAGTACAGCAGTTTCTGCTTCAACATTTCAGGCCTACCCTCCAGGCTGACCTGATGTCTGCACACCTTCACGCAGGATTAGAAAACCTTACAAAATCAATCTAACAAAGATCATGTCATGAATATGCATTTCATCCTTGCAGATCCTTGTGCAAAACTAAGTCCTAAATAGGTGACAAAATGCTCCTTCCTGTTACACAATACACTAGCAATTACTGAAAATACACTAATGATGAAACTCTAGGAAACCTCCAGTAAAAATTCACAGCATGTAGATGAACATCAACCCAGGCATCACAGGACTGTGGGTCAAATACAAATTTTGTCTCTGCAGTTCTCTTCTGGGCTACAGAAATGTAGAGCTTTTATTTCAGTAAGGAGTTTAATGTAAGATAATTTTAAGAGCCTTAATATATAAAAAGCATCTAGGTTACATTGGATGTTTATGATCTGCAAATCATAACATCAATTTAAACATGCACGGCATTTTCAAATAAATGTGCACAACACTGTTGTTTGATAGAAGCTAGCTGCACAGTAATCATACATTTAAATCTTTAGATTGTGACAATGCAGTCCTTACCAGCACAGATAGTCAACTGCTGAAATGAGGACAAGGGTATTTGATACTAATGTAACCTAAATGTGAGTATTTAAAAGCTTCTGTGTTTTGAGAGCTAACATAAATTTAAACTGTCATCCTGCAAAACTTGGAAGATTTCAATGCTAACAGCTCCCAAATTATTTTACAACAATTTCTACTCATTTTTGTTTCAACAGCACTTGCTCGTTTTGATACCCAAACAAGTTCAACAGCCAAGATGAAGTGGTTTGCTCTTTCTCACTAGCAAACCAAGAAACTATCCACATGAGTAAAACCAGAAATTCAATGTTTTGATATAGCAAACATATTTTACCAACTAAAACCTTTCTGTGTTTTAATCTAGACTGAAATTGTGCATAATGAATGACTCTCTAAACTATTCAGCAGAGGTGATTACAGTAGTAGTGAATATGGTCTCTGAACTGTACCTAATCAAATGAGAATATCCCTAGAGAGCATTAATAACAAAATACATTACTGTAGCACGGTCCATTTTCCCTGCTCCAGATTTAATCCAAAAGGATGTTAGCCCATGGCAGACTTCAAGCTATTCTGAGCTTTCAGATACTCAAAGTTAGGAGGAATTGGAGGCATCACAGCCAGCCCCAGGTTGCATTTGAAGAACATTGTATGACAAAAAAGCAGCAACTGCATCTCTCATTCATACTTTCCAATCCTTATTATTGCATTTTTCCTTGTAGAAAGCTAGGCCAATATTTTTAAAATAACATACTAAGCACCTTCAGCAATACATATTCAAACCTACTAAACCTCAGTGATAACCTGTTTTAACATCATGCACATGCTAGCAGCTACCAGTCCCTAGAAAGGTATACAGATTTAGATCTGCCTGGTATTGATGCAGAAGCCTTAAGCTATTTGCTACAAAACCCTTGGAGAAATTCTGGCTGAAGTAAAATGTCAGTGGGCATTATGCAAGAGAAAGATGTGTGAAAAGCAATAAACATGTGCTTAGTGAAGGTACTAAAAGTATAATTAATTCTTATAAATCCATTTTCAAAACAGTGCTCTTGTGGCTCTTCTGTTGTCCACTTGCTTTTACAATTTGGAACATTTGTTTGGTTTTACTCCTTCTATTTGGTCTTAGAATCAAAAAAATCAAGGTGTTGGCCTCATTAAGCAAAATGCTTCACCACATGCTTAAAAACTCCTACAGACATAGTGAGTTACTGACAGCAACTACCTCAGCACACAAGGAATATATATTAGTTGAAGCAGCAGGGAAAGGAGACATTTACTCAAATGCAAAGTACCAATTATATTATTTCCTCTTGTTCTCCCGGCTGTGCACAACAGTTACACTTCAGCCCTTTTGAACTGTATTCTCCCAACATCTCATGTGCCACCACCAATAAAGGGAAAGGAGATTCTGTCCACTGCAATCATGAACACAACAGAAAACCCCTGCCCTGCCTCTCCTCACAAGAGACTTTTAAAATCCTATGTTTGCAGAACAATTCTACTCTGACAGCTACATTATCCAGCTGCCTAACTTCTCAGTCAGGCCACACCTGTGGAAGAGCAGTTTAGCAAGCAAAATGCAGGAATAAACCTGACTCAGCTATACCTCTGCCCCATCCAAGTCTCATTTTTTGACCTTGACTCTGCCTAATCATGGATTTCAGCCAGTTTCCTAGGGAGGGTAAGATAGCTGGTACACAAATATCCAAAATTAGACATACTGCCTTATCAACATCCAGCTTCCTCACACAAGTGTTCCTTGTATATTCTAATGGTTAGTTAGGATAAAAGTAAGGCTTTTTCCCCACTTTTGGGGAACAAACCAACTGATATTGCCATAGCATGCAAGACTCCTATCAATGATGACATCCAGTTTTTTCTTTCCCCATTTTGTCTTCCTACCTTTATTTGATTCAAAAGAACACCAACTTAGTATGATCCATCCTGCACAGTTTGTGAGATCACAGAATCACACAATGGTTTGGGAAGGAAGGGACCTTAAATATCATCTCATTCCAACCCCCGGCCACAGGAGTGATACCTTAAACTGGACCACATTGCTCAGAGCCCCATCCAGCCTGGCCTTGAACACCTCCAGGGATGGGGTATCCACAGCTTCTCTGGGCAACCTGTTCCAGTGCCACACCACTCTGAGAGCAAAGAATTTTTTCCTAATATCTAATCTAAACCTACTCTTTTATTTGAAGCCATTCCCCATGTCTTTGCAAAAAGTCCTTCTCCAGCTCTCCTGTAAGCATCTGCTTCATTATTTTATTGTCTACTTTAGAATTATTCACAAATGTTGGAGAAATTTAATAGCATTTTACAGTTTCTCAGTTTATTTACAATCAGCATATGGAAAATCAAGTAATTCCCTAGACTCTAGATGGGAAAATCTGTCCATGGTTCCCCAGCCATATGTACTCTCACACTGATGATAATTTTTAAAGCTCACAGAGTTTTGTGATCTGACATAGAAATGAACATCCCTGCAGACATGAACTATTATATTTAATTTTCTATTTCTTTGACATTAGAAGACCACAGCAGCCCTTTCTGAAAACATATCCTTAAAACACGTTTATGCATTTGACTATTAAATGGCTATTAAATCATGCAAGTTAAAAAGAACAAGTGCACTATAAGACAAAAATCTTGCACAAAACAGCTCTGGAGCAGATGGAGGTGTGAATATGGTCTCTGTACCCATCTCCCTCATATAACAAAACATCCTAGTCTAAAAAATCTAAAAGCCTATTTTGTTCCCTAAACTGTATTCTTATAAAAGGGCGGAGACAAAAATGTTATTCAAAGTCCAGGAAAAAGTTCAAAGGGTTTCACATATCACCAATGCACTGGGCAATCTTAGAGCACACAAAGTGAGGGTCACTGTCAGAGTCACTGTGAGGGTCCCAGTCCCTCAGGAAGGTCAGAAGCCTCCATGAGCCTGCTGCAGCCTTGTGGCTGCTCTACGGACCCCACAAAATAACTCCTTGGTCAGATTCAATTTTTGAGTCCTCCAGTGCCAGAATTACAGCTCTACTGAAGATGATAATCCATAAACTATATCTCACTGTGACCTGAAACACATGGTATTGCTTTGTGCACACATGAGAAAAGCAACCTGATGACTACTCTGTCATTTGTGAGCAGGTATAATGTGGGCAAAGCCCACTATTAGCTAAGAAAATTCCAATCCCCCTTCTTGCTGCCATCTCCAGTGCTGCAGTCCTGCCTGGATTCCTTCTCTCTCCAAGCTGGGTGATACATGAGTGATCCAGAGGCACCAGTAGGGCCCCAGCTTGAGAGAAGCAGTTGGTGGGAACTTTACAGCTCTCTCAACACTCTGTGAAGAGGAGACAAAATACCAAAAGTGAAATCATAAAGCCAGTAAGATGCTTCAGCTCTTTCCTTGTATTCTATCAGCCTGCATAGAGATTTCTGTATGCAGATAACTAGCAGTTTAACAAACTCCTGAGCTTTAATGCAGGAAAAACTTTTATCTAAATGTTATTTTATCTAAATGTTCCAGAGTGGAGGAGGAGCCAAATATAAAATTCAGACACGGAAACTTTCCCATACTGTTTTTCAGCCACTGAAGAAGAAGCAGAGAAAATGTCAACCCATATTTAAAGGGATGACAGTCACTAATATATTTGCTAGAAAAGACAGCAGTGTACACGCTAATAATTTAAGCCATTAATTTAGCTTGTGCTAGAGATGACAGCCTTCTCTTTATGCTGTGCTAAATGTATAATGAATTATACACTCCCAAGGCAACTTTAATTTTCAAAGTCAATACTAATACTTACTCACCCGTGCCTGGTACTTGCAGGTGAATGTGGTGATACAGAATGATACCCTTATCAAAGCATTCCCAGAGTGCAGCCAATGAAGCACTCAGCCCCTGTGCCCCACCGGGACAGTGCTTACAGCACAGGGCTGCTTAGTCTTAGGCTGGGACTCACTGTCTTGGTATAAAACCACCCTGGGTTTGTAATCACAGCCCTCATGGACTGCACATTTACTCCTTCCAGTAATTCACACTTGCTCAAACAAATCTCCTGAAATCAGGCAAAACAGGCAAGGGGCTGTGATTTTGCAAATGACCACTGGTGAAAGCTGGTAACCTCCTCCCAGATGGCTCCACCTACCCCACCTTGGGGCTTGAAGCACTATTTACAGACATTCAGTGGAAGCATTCCAAACCAGAGGCTGCAGGACTGCTCCCTGCAGACAACCATCAACTCAAAATGTGAGTTTCAACATGCAGCAGAAGGAAGTGATAATTGTTTTTTAAGAAAAATAAATTAAAACAAATTAGGCCTTGATTCTTGGGGCCCAGTTCTAAAGACATTTTTTTTATTTGAAAAAGGCACTCTTTCACATAAAAGTTCTTCAAAATAGTGGTGAAGACAATGAAAAGCCATAGCAGAGATAATACCTCAAGCCTACCTGGTTGTATTCCAGCATCCCCATGAAGCATAGTTAGGAATTTTAGGGGTAAGCTTGCTAGACAGCACATCACACAAATGAGCCACCATCTCATTTTGCCAGAACAACCATTTGCCACGAAGCTCACCCAGCAGATGTTGGCTCCAATGAGCCAGCTTTGCCACACATCAGCAGCTCCCTGCAGCAAAGGGCTCAGCCAGCACAGCAAGCTCTTGTCTCAAACCCATCTCTCATGGTAACTCATTACACCAGCCTGACTGCTCTCCAATCACTGATGGCTTTGACTTCCTAGCACCCAAACAGCCATGAGAAATCATCTCATGCCTAAATGTCTTCTCCATTATCCAGAAATTTCCCAGTTTTCTAACAGAATACTGTGGCCTTTGAAAGTAAAGGAAATTCAATGCTAGCTGAAGTCCAAAACCAAGTCCCCTTCAATTCTGGAACAAAGTGGATGCTCCCAGCCCAACATGGAGATGACATTTGGCAGACATGCAAGTCTGCTGCTCAGAGGATGTGATGTTTTGCCTTTGAAACTAGAACTCATGATTTTGGGTTGTTGTTCTGCCAATTTGATCTGAAAGGAACAGCAGATTGTCCTATTTAAGAAATTCATGCCAATACTTGCTTATATTTCTGGCACACCTTCAACTAAAACGCTGAGAATTCAAGCCTTCCACCCCAGTGGCTCCAGGCTGTTCAGGCTGTTGATGTTTTCATCCTTGTCTATGCACTGCTTCAAACACAAACTGCACTATGCTTAAACCACCCAGTAAAATAGAGGTTTTCCTTTTGTGCTGGGATAACAAAGTAATGCAAGAAAATTGTACAGATAACCCACAAAGAATGAACCACAGAACTCCTATCAAATCCATCTAATATTAAAATAATTGTGACTCTAGAACACTTCTTTGCTTCCAGATCCTACGTTGGCACTGAAGAACTACTCCTACTGCGTTTACTTTAGCAGATAGAAAAGAGCCTATGAACAGTAGGTGCACACCACTCTCACAGAGAGACTTCTTAGGCTTCACCCTGGGGAAGTGAGATGAGAAGAAACAGGTTTCCATGGCCATTAAATCCCATGAGAAGACAGAGGTTTCCATGGCCATTATATCCCAGGCTAATGGACGACCAGATGAACAAAGAAAAAACAGTCAGCAATTCTGGTGGAGAATCACATACACAGGTATCGGAAATGGATTACACAAAAGCCAAGTTTCTTTCTTATTTTAAGAAGATTACATACACTATGAGATATATAGATAATATTGCCAGCAGGCACAAGCTGACTTTTTTAGGTGGGTCTCCAACATAAAGAACTGGCTTTTGTCCTTCCCAGTTCTGCTTCTTTTGCATTAAACTAGCAAAAAAATATATGCCACTACCGGTACCTTACATGCTTGATAAGCAAGACTTGCAGTATCAGTCAAGAGCAATTGGAGAAATTGATGGGTAAAGTCCAGTTCATCAGGAGCTACTAGAAAGAGTTCCCAATAATGAGATTCCTTCTTGAAAAGTCTCTTGGGTAATGGTTGGTAAATATTCTGAGTTAATAGTGGGAGAAAGAACATTCTCCACACACCTTTTCCTGACATTTTATTTACCTTCTTTTATTTACCTTTCCTCCATTTTATTTACCTTCTTCCTATAAAGTTTCAGCATATGCTTAGGGGCAGCACTAAATTTTGCAGAGAAATACAGGTTATTATTTCTTAAGAAGCTGTTTTTAAATTGGAAGCAAGTAAACAGAATCAAGAAACCAATTGGAAACAGAAAATTATTAAAATAAATAAATGAAAATTTATACTGCAACATTGATAATTACTAATGAAATACAAGAGTATGCAAATCTACCAGCTTATGTCTGTCATACCAAAACCATTCCCTGTAAATAGTACAGTAAACAACACAGATGCATACAAATACAAATCTAGATCAAACAGATGGTATATTCTCACTCTGGATGGCAACATCCATTCAGAGAAATATACAGAATTTAATCTCCTTTCGCTTCTATATCAATAATAAGCAAAAGCTTATCCTGTTCCAGCCAGAATAGGGTTAATTTTTGCAGTATGCAGGAGAGGGCACAGCCAGGACCCCGCTGGGGCGGGGGAAAGGGACTCTCCTGTGGAAGAAGGGTTTCCTTCTGGTCAAGTAAGAATGGTGGAGGGAGCAGTTGGGTGGTGCCAGTGCCACACTGGAGGGAGCAGCTGGATAATGCCTGCTCCCAGCTGGAGGGAGAGGTCAGGGAGGTATAGCTGCGGTTGGGTTGAGCTCCATGATGAGCATTTCTGCATGTGAATCACTCTCTCTTTTGTACACTTTTGTTAATAATATTGCTGCTGTTGTTTTCTTACCTCATTGCTGCTTCCAGCAAATTGTTCTTATCTCAACCTGTGATTTTTTTATCTTTTATGCCTCCAATTGTCCCTCCAGCCCACCACAGAGGGAGGGGAAGGCAGGAGCCAGCAAGGGGCAGTACGGTTTGGAGTGTCTCAGTGGGGGCACTAAACTGGGGAGTATCACTCCTAAAGCACAACCACACAGCACAGTTTAAATGAAGGGCAGGGCTGATACAAGTGCTTACCTCAGTCTGTTGGTGTAGGTATCCACGCAGGTCTTCATTTTAGCCAACAAGGTCCCAACAGAAGCCTGGGACTCCAGCTGCTCCTCCTCCTCTTCGCTTTCTCCTGACAGAGGAAGCAGCAATGGCACCATGGATGTGCAAGAGGCAATCGCACGGAGCAGCTCCAGCAGAGCTCGGTACAGGGGAACGTGGCGAGCCATATCCAAAACTGCAAGAGACAAGCAGTTTACCACAATTACTAACACTGCAGACCCTCTCACTCCTAGTGTGGATGTTTCAAACAGAAAAGCTACATTTTAGTAATTATTAAAATATTAATGAAATGTAATGATAAAATCCAGTATTTCGTAATTGTCATTTTTGTGTTGTAATGGACCTGAAAGAAAATTACAAGATACCTGGAAAACAAAGGTTAACAAAAGACACAAGAGGACAAAAGTGCTAACAAGGTAAGAAACAGGATTACCACATGCTATATTAATTTCTAGTACCTTAGCATACAGTCCTGGCTCAAATTGTATGCTAACAATAAACAAAAATCTCTGGGGGAAAAATTGCAACCTATGGCATAGCAGAATAACATCTGCTGAATCTAA
This sequence comes from Melospiza georgiana, assembly GCF_028018845.1. Classification (NCBI taxonomy): domain Eukaryota; kingdom Metazoa; phylum Chordata; class Aves; order Passeriformes; family Passerellidae; genus Melospiza; species Melospiza georgiana. The sequence goes on along the minus strand of NC_080432.1, from coordinate 49,158,536 downwards.
TAGCATAGGCATGTATAAAGACTTTCACATCACTTTATTTACAGTCATCTTCTCCTCTGGGAAAATTTCTCCGCATTATTGCAAAAATATTTATGGTTCTTAAATGAATGAAGTTATCTACTAAGTTGAAGTCCAGTTTTGCTTCTTTTCATGAAGAAAGGATTGTTTTAGAAACCATTATGTATCTTGCAGAGAATGCAAATTTTATCTGCATATATATAAGCCACAAAACAGCAAAGATGAGTAAGAATATATATTAGGCAGGCAAACCTCACTGTCTTAGTGCTTTTCAGTGTGATATATAAGTGTTACAGAAGAAACTGTGAGTAGAATATAGACATCAGCTCCTCTGATTAGGGAAGACAGGCAGAGATACACAATTCTAATAGATTCCCTAGCACCACATTGTTTATTTTTCTTCTCCACTTGTTTGCACAAATATGCAATGGATGTCATTTCAACTGACTTTGTATCATTAATAGAAATCCTGAAAATGTAGCAATAGGCAGATACTTTAACACAGCTGCTTCCTCTGCCCCTAGGACATGCTATTTTTAACCTAACTGCAGAAAATATTTGCTCCAGTTTAAAGTATTCACAAATGACTGAGTTTATGATAAAATAAATTTATTCTTTTTCCAGCAAAAACGCCAGACAACAAAAAGCCCCTGACAACTTGCATTAGAACAGAACAAAGCACAGAAGAACTCTTTAATGTTTCATTTAGCACATCTCATCCTCCAAGCTAAAGCAGATCACAGACTTTCAACTCCTGTCACCAAAACCTTAGCTCTAAATACAGCAGGATGGGACAGTATAAATAGCCAAGCTAAATTCAACAAGCCAGTTTATGCAGGTTTAAGGCTGGATTTATCCCTGCCAGGACTTCTTTGATCAATAGCTTGCTATTTGTTTTTTGAATCTATTACAATGGTACAAACTCTTAACTGGGTGAAGGTGAAGTGCTATTGAATAGGAAGAAAATTTACCAAAACAAAATATTAATCTGCCAGGCCTGGTGTCATGGCTCTAAAAATAACCCATGTCAAAATAATCCATATATCTAAAGCAAACTGAATTTAAACACTGACATTAAGAAAACCAGTTTTAATTACCTGCTAATTCTTACCTTTACATATATATTTATATATATATATATATGCCTCCATTTTTTATGCTCAGTTACTAGTGAAGAAAAAAAACCCCACAATACGTAAAAATAAACACATATGGATCTGATGATGTGTGGACTTAAAAAAAAAAAACAAAAAACCAAAAACACACACACACATAAAAAAAAAAAAAAAAGAAAGAAAAGGAGGGTGGTGAAAAAAGGGCAAGCATAAAATACATCCTAACATAGCCCTGGCCAGAAACCACCTCCCACCTGTAGTGCTAAAGACCAAGTGGCTCCTCAATTTAATCAATAGCTGTTTATTATGAGGATGGTGAGGGAGAGATGTGACCTCTTAGATAACCACAGCATTTCACTCTGGAAACCTTTTATTTATTTATCTTAACCATGAAATTTTCATGAGACCAGAATACATAATTCCAAATCCTTCAATGCTGGCTTGCCCTTTCCTTTGCTAAATGGATAGTTAAGTTCAAAATTACCATCATGAAGGGAACTGAACTGACATAACTTTCAAGTGGGAATGTTTTCCAGAGAGATGGAAGAGATTCCTGGTTTTAGCAGATCCAACTCACTTGCACTGCTTTGCTATAATTCCCATGTGAAACAAATGAAATGCATTCGCTTGGCTTCAATTTAAACAACCTTTTAGGGAACAACTACTGATTTCTTTTACCTTCATGCTAGACTCTGTGAAACTCAATTTTTGGTACCATTATGTGTTTTATCCTATTTTTCTCCTTTATTATATTTACTAAGAATTGTGACTCATGCAAGTGTATTTTTCTGCCCAAAATGCCTCAACTCCCTTCCATCCCTAATCTAAAGCCCCAAAATGTTCATCAAGACTGGATACCTAGATAAGTATCAGAAAAACTTGCTGGAAAAGAACCCAGAATAGTCAAATTACTGTTTGTTATCTTTATCTGGCAGTTCACCTACTCCTTGTGCCTGCTTTCAGTTGAAAGAATGCCAAACTGATTACAGTGTGTGCTCAGAGCAGATACAGCTCTGCTTTCTGAAAGAGGTGAAGAAGACTTGAGCAGTTTGTTGAGCTCTAGGTAATTTTTAAGACACTATATTTAAGCCACTAGGACAACAGGATACTCTTTTGTAAATTACACCCCTGGCCCAGATCTACTCTTAGCTAACCTGTCCACCTCTTTCTGGTGTGACAGCTGCAGCTACAGATGTCCCAACAGCAATTTTCTGGACTGAGAGAGGTTTAACACATCCAAGTAGAACTTCAGTTCAGGCTGTGCCACTTAAACTCCATCACCGTCCTTGCTGCTTTTAGTGTTTGCAGCACATTTAGTCAGGATTTCTGAATTAAGATTTTTCCTTCAGATATCATTATGTATTTCAGAAATATAAATTACACAGTTTTAAATTAAAAAAAAAGTTTTGATCCTGTAACAAGGTCCTTTAAGGAAACTGAATTGAAATACTACAAACATGAATTAAAACATAAAATACAAACCTGCAAATTAAAATGTCTATCTCCATCAAATAAAAGTAATGGAACTTTTCGACTACTGTCCTTACATACAGGTATCTGGCCAATTAAGATGCCAACAATCTGGATTTCAAGCAAATACATACTTCAGTGAAGAACAGGTGTTAAAAGTAAACCACTGTATTCTTCAAAGTATGTACTCCCTTGGGAACATATCCAGCTTTTTTTGTCTGACTCAATTGAGCAATTAAGGTGTATCATAACACTTTACCTGAATTAAATATGATAGCTTCTCTTATAGGAAAAAAAATCCAACACACCATGAAATAGAAACAAATACTTCTGCTTACAGCAGACCTATAATTTGAACACTATTAGGACATATTTAATAGGTCAGAATCTTTTTATATGGGTACTTCAGTTGTGTAAGAAGGCTCTAACAGTGTTTGATTTATATGGGCATGCATGTAAGCATACCAAACTGCACATACACAGCATTCCTAAGAACGAAAATGGAAGATTAACATTCTTGGCTTTGTAAAAATGACAGATGGATATTTATCCATGAGTGTCTGTTATCCCAAGGACAAAACAGTTACTAGATAATGACAGATACCTTTTACCCAGAGCTCCATTTGGGGCTCTCAGTCTCCTACACTGAGTACACTCAGAGTGTCCTGGCTGTCAGGCTCCCACCAGCTGTGCTGTCACATCTGTCCATTTTTGTGCTGTTGGAGCTCCCTGATTCTGTGGGTAAGTGAAGTGCTGAGAAATATTCAGCTCCCAGCACCACAGAAGCTCCCCCTTGCTGACTCTCAAACAGAACTGCTGCCCCAGAGAGCCCACCTGAACTTCTGCTGCGTTTCCTGAGCACTTCTTCAAATGACTACTCTGTGACACATACTTACACCAAAAGAAAAGATTACATTATTTAATTTCTATACTCAAGGCAGGGATTTGCACTAAGGTTTTATCCTGCTTCCTTGCCCACCTTGTCACCAGGGCTGTCAGGATAGGTCTGCCTGGTGACAAGGTGGTGTTCCAGAGAAGGCTCCAAAACCAGAGCTGGGAACTGGGAACTGGCTTCTGCACCACCTGGCCCAAGCTGCTTCCCCACATGCCATGGGACTCTCAAACTGCACTGAGTGAATACACATCAAGGTCTCACCTGCTGGCTACACCAGCAGTTAAGCAGCTCAGCCAGCAGAGCATGAAGCAGAGCACAGGCTGAAACCTGCAGTTGAACCTGGAGCAGGAGCAGGCGGCTGCAGGACACCATCACAGCCCCTTGCTGGGGCCTGGAGGCAGCTGTGACAGCCCAGGGTGACAGAGCAGGGCAGGAGGTGACACAGAACAGCAGGCAACAGCACCATGGGCCGGTGGCCAGATGATGACAGCAGTGCCCTTAGAGGCTGGAATACCAGTGGTACCACACATAACTGTTAACAGTAGCATTTTTATTCTATTAACCTTGTTTTATTAATTAAGCAATTACGAATGGACATATCCATATAACAAAATTGATCAGTGTTCTTACTGTCCCTCATAATTAGCAAGGAAGTTCAGGGGCAACAGGCAGCATACATATTTACTCACAATTCACATTAAAAAAGTACCACAGGTCTAAATTTATTCTGTTGTACTTTGAAAAGCAGAAACCTCAGTAAGGTCACTGCCACTTGCTAAGATAGGTAGGGATGACAAACATCTGGAAAAAATTTCATGGTTTAGGGGAATTCAGCTAGTCTCTTGCCACAATATTTGCAACTTAGAAAGATGCTGAATGAAGGCTAAATAGGTAAAAAAATAGAGATTTCATTAAACTAAAGCTCCCTTCTATGCTAGTAACAATAAGTCTGATTTGGGTGGAAGGAAAAGGAATATGACTGAAGTTTTGTTAAGAGTTTTTGAGTTCCACAAACTGCTGAGCATCCTGTCTTTTGAAAACGGCAGTCTTTCACATGCCTAAATATTATGGGATGTTAAGGCATTTTTGAGAATTTTTAACATAAGCCAGTTTATTCCTGTGAAGCAACTGATTAACATTTAATGATCATGTGTGATTTCAGAACATTTAAATTGCTTTCCACAAATATATTTGTTCATCACTAATACAGATCTATTTCTTACCACTATCTAAGACTAGCCATATCCAGTTACAACCTTAATATAATGAAATAAAAGGATATGAGGGCAGGTAGTTCCACAGGATCAAGGTATCACCTTAAACTTCATATATATCTGTAGCAAGATAATGATCCAACTGAGTCTAATACTCCTTTCCTTTCTTTTAATATTATACAATATTCAAACAAAGAATAGCCAGGCCTAATGGCCCATTAAATAGGCAGTACTGAACAGCAATAAATTTTTTTGCAATTGATTTAACATCCTCAGTTCAACTTAACTGGCTATGAAAAAGATTATTTCCATTGCAAAGTATATTTAAAACATCACAAAGAACATGCACATTTATTCTAAAATGAGGCAAACTATTAATATAGTGTATCCATTATATAAAAAAATCTTCACACTTTACAGCAAATTAAAGAGACTCATACAGAAGAATAATTTGTAAGAAAATGATGAAAAGTTCTTATTTACTTGCATCTAGTGTCAAGGTCTTCCCCACTGTAATTCTCACTGTCACTGTATTAGTAATTCCTACCCCAAAGGAGCCTATAAGCTTGGTGTAAAAAACCCCCCAAACAGCCCCTTGAGGAAAAATAAATTATCAACACCTTTACCAGTTTTACAGCTATGACTGTGCCAGTTGCAGACCCTCCTTCCTTCTGGGCTCTGACAAAAGCTGTCTATATATACTCTCAATCTATACTCTCCTGTATGTAACTTCTCATTTTCTGCACTTATTATTTAAGGACTTGTTGAATTTCAGTCGTTTTAGAGGCCCACAGAAGTATTTTTCTTCTGTACAATCTTGTTTTATTTTGGACCAAGACACATGACTGATGCTCTGCCTTTGTTGATGGAAAGAAGGTTCTGCTGGCAGCCACAGCAGCAACTGGAAAGTCTTCCAAAACTACAGTCCTTTTGTTTCTTTTGTCAAAGAGATCTACCACTGCAAATATGAGACAGATGATAATGAATGATCAATTAAAAGGAAGTAGCTGAAAAGAAAAATGTGTTCAGGAGAGAAGCCATATGGAAACCCCAGAAATATAAGGAAGGCCTCGTTCTTGCATGGGATAAAGTTTCCAGTGACCCAAGAGATGCCTCCAAATCTCATTTCTTATTTTGTTTTGGATCTGTTTCAGTAAGATGTTTCATCTTCCTGAGAAGATGAATGTGTTTTGTTAAATACTCATCCTGAAGTAGCCATCTAACCCTGCCTCAGTTTTAAGCAACGTGAAAGATAAATACCAGTTATGTGGAGTAACTATATTATAAAACTATTCTATTCATATAATGCACAAATGCTCAAAATTTACTACAGTGTATCCAAGTCTCCCCTGCAAAAACCCCAAGAAAATACCTATGTATTCTGAGTAACCTATTTTTTCTTTCACAGTAATAAAGTTTAAAAGACATGGGATCATCAGCTTAAGAAGCTCAAAGTAAAATGAGACATTTTTATTACCCTGCTACTTACTAAAGTTTAAGACTAATGTTAAGACCACGACTACACTACCACATTCACCTGGCACTACATTTTTCTTTTTTATTTCATGCTTTTAAACCACCAAATAAATTAAAAGTAAGATCCAAAAGTTGTCAATTTTACACAATTTCTAAAACATGCTTAGTGATTAGTGAGGACTTTTTTTTTGATGCCTCAGTATGTTATTCACCCATAGCCATGATCACATTAAAGACTTCAGGATCTCATTATCATATTAAAGACTCTAGCTGCTATGAACACCAGTGTTCAAAAAAAAACCCAAAAAAAGGAAGCACTAATTTTGTGTTTTTAATTAAAACCTTCAGAAGACAGAGTCTTGTGGCCACATATACTGCCAAGCATGAGTGAGGCACTCTGTTTTTGCAACAGGGCCACATACGCTTTTGCTAAATGTTTTAAAACTGGAGCCATTCTTCAGCCCCCATTTGCTGCATCTTTGCAAACATATGATGTATGAATGCAGTCCCTGCTGCAGGCAATAGTGTCAGTTCCAAATACGTCATGCTCTGCTGCCTCTTGATTTTCTGTTTCACAATCAACCCAGGGCAAGCCTCTTTTATAATAAGCCTAATTAACACGCTGTGCTCTGCCCTGCTTTGATAGAGAAAGAGATTGCCCACAGAGCAGCTCAAAATCAGATCTCTAAGAAAACATTAGCCTTTGAGTAAAAATAAAAGCTTTCCAAATATTGTCATCTTGTAGTAATTTAATTAACTTGACTTCACTTATTTTAAAATAGCAATAACATCAGAATTTTCACAGTACTGTTTTCAGTACTAAGAAAGATGACATCAGGAGAGATTTGTCCCTTGAATGACGAGGCAGGAGAAAGGTGTTAAGCAGCTTATAGGCCATGAGTCACAAAGCCAATGTCAGAGCAGAAAAACAATACAAGAAGGGTGGGCCTCTGAATTTAAGATGGGTGCAGTGTCATGCTCCAAATTATTACTATTATTGTTCAGACACAACTTGAAAATTTTGTCCTTCTGATGTCAGCACTGAGCCCATTAGCAGTCAAAAAAATCAGGTCAAATTTTAAAAAAGCTGATAATAAATTATAAATTAATTACTGAGGCTGCATTCAATCATTAGTATCACTTCAACACCATGTGCATTTGCCCCTTTTATCAAAGAGATGGGACAGACCTGGAAAAGTGAGAGAAGGGTGACTAAACAGCACAAGGTACAGAATGAGCTGCTGCACTATCTAAAATGAAATAAAGAAATTGCAGCCTCAGTGACTAATGAAGGGTATCAAAGACATTGCTTTTAAATTATGAGTGCTAAAAAAAGTGCATAGAATTGGACTGATCAATATGTTCAAGGAATGGGCACACCATTAGAAGAAATAATGCCATTTGTATCAGAACATACACTACACAATACATCACTTTTAAGGTCTGGAAAAGCTTAGCACTAAATGTCAGGGTAGTAAATATTGTCACAAGTTCAAAAGTAATTGGGTAAATTGATGTAAGAACAGGCCATCAAGGGCTAATAAATGAGGGGACACCACCCCTGGCAACATACTAGCAATACCAAAGCAGCATCTGCATGGCAGCCCCACCTCTATATTCTCCCTCTTACTGTCCACTATTGGTGATAAAGTGGCAGCCTAACAACCTTGGTCAGTCTTGGCATTGCTATTACTGTGTGTTCTAGGAAACTTGGGGAAAAAAGAGTAACTGCAAGAGGAAAGGAAATGTGCTCAATTAGACACGCAAAAGGCACTGCTCAGGGAAGTTGGTCAGTCATCCGTAGTGTAGTAATGAGCACTCAAAACTAGAGCTCTTAGCCATTACTGGCTGGCTTATTTTTTAAAGAACATCTAATTTTGGTGGAACTGAGTATTTTGAGGAAAGTTCTGTTTAAAAGTCAAGTCAAACAACACTTTTAACACATGTATCCGTGAATCCAAAAAAACCCTTCGCCAGAAGAAGTGCGAGGCATTATTTCATCAGGCCAAGTATGTACAGTTCAATAAACAAGACGCAATTTCCTGCATGTGAAAGGATGGGAAAAAGAAACTGAAACAGTACAAAAGTCATGAAAACCAAAGTGAGCTTTTAAAGCATAAGTGTCTGCTAAAGCCATGCATGATCCCCAGTTTTGGAGATATTACCATTTAATGCTGCACTCTAGTCCCTCATAATAGAATCCACTAGGAATCACTTTGTGCCATTAAACAGAACGCCAAACAAACCTGAAAGGGTGGTCAGGTAACGGAGAGACTCTTCTTGCAGTCTACAGAGGAATCTTATATGATTGGGAATACATAATCAAGCAAAATTAATTAATGAAATCTAAAAATGCAAAATTGTGTATTCATTGGTTGTTTGATTTTAAGAATGGCCCAGCAGACATCAGTGTGGAAAGGCTGTGAGCAAAGTACTGAAGTGTAAGCACAAACTGCCATGGGATCCAACCCCATCACAACTTTTAATAACCTTTCCTCTGAAAGAAAGCTGGATTTACCCATTACCAGTTCTTAAAAACAACAAAATATGGAGGAACTCCAGTAAAGCATAAAGCTCTAACCAAATCAAGTTTGCATTGAAATCTAGAAAACAATTGGTGTTGTTGGAAGCATCAATGCTCCAGGAATGTTCTACATTAACAAACAAATAAAGAACAATATGGAGAAAGGCATAAATAAAAGAAAAAATAATTTTAAAAATATAAGAAAAATGTGAAGAAATACACAAAGACAGGCTTTCAGAGACTGCATGAGAATAAGTTGTTTGTCTGGTTAAGGGATGACAAAAAACTTATTGCTAATACAACCCACTAAGGCATTTAGTAAGATAGAGAGGACCAATGATTTCTATTTGATGTCAATGTACTAAAATAAATCTAATAATAAAGGTAAGCTAGAAGTGTCAAATTCATCTTCTACTTAGAAAAAGAGGAGAAATATTTTCTGCAAAGAAAAATGCAAGATTTAAATATTCTGCAGACAAACCCTTACTCAAAAAAAAGTAAAAATAAGTTCAAAATAAGTAAGGAGGCGGAGGCTTGCTTATCATGTCATCTTAAGTGTTCTAAGTGTGCAGCACTATACAGAGATGAAAGGAAAGGTATCACTACCCTTAGAATGTGGATCAGGATTTTTTAATAAAAGTTACACTGCTTTCATCATCCCTGCAATGGAGAAGGGAATAGTGATTGCACTATTTTTGGCAAAGGAGTAGGCAAGCAGCCACCTTGAAATGGTCCTCAGTGTGAGCATTACCTCTTCCAGGCCATAAAACAGTCCCTAGTATTTTAGAATAAGATAGGAATCGGAAATAAGATGGAAACCTGCCACTTCATTGCACATGCTGCAGAAATAAATGCGGAAATTCAAAATTAGATAATGGAGTTGTAGAGTGTTTTTAAACTATTACATCAGCAGATGGAAAAAGGCCAAAATTTGGGTCTTCTGCTCTGTCAGCAGAGGATACCAAGACTGTTACTGGAATGAAAGGATGTGTGATTGCTGTGCTTTATTTTTCCTGTATGTGTGAGCACACCTACAAGATCATGTCCTCAGGGGACAGAAAGGAGACTATTTAAGTATCTCATTCTGCATTCAATATTTAATTATTTTGCTTGGTCAAGATAGCAGAGCCACTGTGCATATGCAAAACAGAACTTTTATCACTCCTGTGTATTTTTCAGAGAATAGTCGGTTCTTTAAATACCAAGACAGGCTTTCCAGCATGCTCTTTGTGTGTTTACTAAAAGTTACAGCTTCCTTGAGTGCAAGTTAAATGAGAGGTAACCCTTTGTATTTACTGCATATTCAAAGTGCCTTAGATAGGTCTTATGTGGTAAATAGATCAAACAATTTAATATATGGTAGGAAGAAACATCTTGAAGACTTCTGGAATAGAAAAATAGAGCAACAAAAAATAAGTCAAAATGAAATACAACATTCTTTTGTTAATAAGCTGCGTTATCTTGATGTCCTTTAGAGAGGACAAGAGGATATAAATCCCATAATAAAAAACTATACTTTGTGTTGGAATAATTTGCCATAGATTACTTCCTTCAACCACAGGGATCCATTTTCTTGGATTTGTACTCAGGACTAAGAAAATCCTCAGAGGATAGTAAGAAAGGAAATACTCTGAGTGGGAAGTGTCAGCATAACAATATGGGAAGTACCAGATACATTTACAATGTTTTATCTTCAACAACGTGAGAGGAAAAACGAACACAAAAGAAATAAGGTTGTTACTGTCCAGAAAATGAAAACCTATCACTTGACTAAATAAATAAGACTTTCAACTGCTGAAAATGAAAGTCAGCCCTCACTTCAGTAAGTTCTTCAAATGCACATCAAGCCACACATCCCAGATGACAAAACTGTTCCCTGAAAGTACAGTGAGCTTGCTCTTAGGAAAAGCAAAGCAAAGATGTCTAGGACAACTCCTGGCAATCTGCTCTGCACATGAACAGAAAGCGATTGTTAGGCATTTCTTTAGTCAGAAAGGGATTTCTGTAGCCAGGAAATTTTTAGCAGCTTATCTAACTGTGCTGCCACTACTCGGGAAAATCACTACCATGGAGAAACACAAAAAACTGAAAATGTGTTACTTACAGTTCTTTCAGAGGTCTCTTGTGTACCTTAAAACATTTGTGTCCTGTCACTGTTTACTGTATCTCACCAGGAAGGCACAAGAGTTACAAAAAGGAAGAACACACAGTGGACATTTCTGCTATACAGTGACTGTAGGACATGTAGTGTGGTGTCACACTCTTCTTTGAAGTCATATTCTCTTTTCAAAAAAGACTGAGCCTGTTAGTAATGAGGCATAATTTTTACAACTAATTCTTAATGCCTCTAGCAAAATCTGTGAATGTTTGTTGCATGTGGCACTACAGAGCAATCTGTTTCACACATCCACTCATATTCCCAACCATAATTACCAAGTCCATATGAAACCACTTGAGATGCACTGTCTAACTAAAGTAAAATAAGAAAAAAATTGCAGGACTGGGAATATTTCTTCCGGAAATTTTGAAAGATGCAGTGTGGTATCTCAAATTTTAAAGGGCTGGCTGAACACCTTCACCAGTTACCCTCAGAGGGGAAACCAATCCATTACTTATAGACTCCCAGGCTTCCCATATGAGCAGGAATACAGTTATCAGTGTTGGCTTCCAATTGATGAAGGGAAAAAACAAACTCCTGGGTGAAGCACTCCTGAGCCTTAGCAATGAGATGAATGGCCCAAGAAAACCTAAGGATAGGCTCCCTCCAGACTAAACTTCACTGCCTTGTGCCTTCAAACAGGGCAATGGCCTGCACTGTTCTCCCAAAAGTAAAGAGCCATCACAACAAGATGGTGACAGTCTATCGGCAGAAGGAATTTTACTCAACCCTCACGGCCAAACCCAGACACTTTTGAAGGCTACGACTCAGGCCTTTTATTTCTCAAGAGAACAATTAAAACCAATCTTAGGAATGAAACATACACCAGCTGCATCTCATGTATGATTTGTTAGCTTCTATACATCCTTGTATCAAGGATCAGCATCTAACAGTATTTCCTGAAAGAAAACTCATCTGCAGGAGGCAGGAAGGCAAACACCATAGTTTAGTTTCCTTTTACATAAGACATATTATACAGTGGAGTGCAAGGTATAAAGGTTTGTGAAAAAATCTATATTGCTTAGTACCAGAAGTTATGTCTATGTGGATCCAAAGGGGAATAGTAAAAAATTACAGGTCCTTGACAGGCAGATATAAATACAGCAGTCTGTTGCTTTCAAGACAGTGATATTATGCAACAACCAAAAAGGTCCACAAATCCATAGTGGTCTCAGATGAGGAACAAATCTTGTTTACTTTGCTTTTCAGGACTGTCCTGTACAGTACCTTCAGAAGCTCAGCAATCAATTGGAAAAACTTCTGTTATTTAAGGCTCACAAAAAAAAAAAAGTGACAGACAAAAACCCCACCCCACTCTTGATTCCATAGCAAAATACTCTAGCATTCAGGCAGCAGGACAAAAAACACGTGGATGAGAAGCAAAAGGAAGAACAACGTGGGATGTGAGAAGCCCCATCGAAATCTTGTCTTTACCCCTCCTATTTCTCACCTGATATTTCTTGAGTATCTTAACCATGAAAATCCTTTCCTTCTGGAAAATTTAATGGGCACTTTAATTCACTATGATCAAGTGAGGGGGGCCAGAGGTCACAAGCTAGTCTGAGGAATGCTCTCTCTGTACTTGCAGCTGCAAAATACACCACCAGCTGAAAAAAAATCAATGAAGATCTGCCAGTTCATGAATTTATGTTTATAAGCTTATAAAACAATGTGCAGTACAGGAACAGATAAAGATTGAAGCCAAGTTCCAGTGTCTCAGTGAACTTTGCTAAATACCAATTTGCTGAAAAGAAACACCTCCAATTAGCTCTTTGTAGCAAGCCTCAGTCTTGAAAAGAGCAAGTGCTTTATCTGTCATGCAATCCAGTACCCAATTACAAATCAAATTTAAGCTACTTCATTCCTACAACTAGGTTTCTAATTTTCAAAGATTCCATTGCCATGATGTTTCAATACATAATTACTCCTTATAAATTAAAACAAATTTCTGCAATTTCTGTTTCAGTAGAGTTGAAACTACAAATTTATTATTTGTTCTTTCATAAATCTTTTATATTATCAACCAGTCAAACGGATAATCAGTTTTGACATTGAAAAAAATTCTGTTATAGTTCTAATACAAAAGCAGTGTCTACTAGAAAACAGTCTGCTACTAAAGTGCTTTGAAAATACAAGCATACATTCATATTCTTTTGCAATAGCAAATAAGAGGTTTTGTGGGCTAATATTTTCATCCTCTTATTTCAAAACTATTTCCAAGTAAAGATAACAAAACAGAAGTAAGAAACAAATGATACTGGGAGTGCAGTAATCTCTAGCGTGTTTTTCTTTTTCAAGATCAGTCATCTGAAAAATCAAACAAGATGTTCTTTCTCAGATGGTTAAGATGCTTTAAGGACTTAGGAGAAAGAAGAAGTTGCTGTGGTACTGCAGTTCCGTGAGAGCCACCGTCCTGGACTACAATCAGTTCTCATTACTCTGCTTGTCCTGTCAGGTCTCAATATTCACTTACTGGACTCCTCTAACACACCAAAATTTATGAAGATTAGAACTCAAAAACCTGATATTTGAAATATTCCCACAGAAGCATAAAGCCCACAGTCAAACATTGTGAAGGAATAGTCTCAAAAATCTGCTGTCCTTGATTAAAAAACCTCTCTTGAGCTGCAGAGAACAGCACTGAATTAGAACTGAAGCACTCCAGAAGTTACTAACCACTTTGGAAAGGTACAATACCCATACAAGAGATTCTCTTTGATATAAGTAAAGAAGAGAAAAATGAAGACTGCCCAGTGTCAGAAGGTCACCACACTCAGCTGGGGCTGAAATCCTCACCTTTATCACAGGAACATTAATCATCAGTCACCAACTTCTGAATTGCTTCAGCACTTGAAGACAGTGATTTAAATACTTCTCTCCTAACAAATACATGTCATGTGACACCTTCCAAAGGCTGTTTTTTCTAAACTTTTGTTCAATTGTCAAACTCAGTACTTTTCTTGACAAAACAGCAGTGTCCATTCTGACCATGGTCACAGGAATTGAGCTTGACCAGTACCAAGAGAAGCTGGTGTTGCAAGAGTTGTGGCAGAAGAAGTGGTACTACTTCACGTTCATTTAACTGACTTCTTAATGCAGAACTATTTTCAGAGCAAGGGGGAGAAACTGGAACAAGAACATTTTTGCTAAGTGAAAACTGACAGGTGGGAACTGACTGGAGAAACTTCTGTAGTTAGTTATGAGAGAATTCTGATCTTTTCCAAGGGTATTTTGGGTTGGCATCTAAGTTACAAAATCAGGAAAACCCCCAGACAACAGCTAAAAGAACAATGAAGTTCCTCAATCAGAAGGAAAACAAGATTAAGTGTATGGCTGAAGTGCCAAAATCATCAAGTCAATGCTGAGCTGAAATACATGAAAGAGTCATGAAAGAGAATAGTAAGAAAGCTAAATAAAAATAACTTCTGCTGCTTCACATGGAGGACCAGAGTTCTTCCTCTTTTTTTTCAGCAGAAGAGTAAAAAAATACTTTGAAACCTTGCCATGCTTATCACTGCTGACTCAAGGGCATCACACATCAATCTGCATCATAAAAAATAGGCTAACAGCTCCCACAAAAAAAAACCAAAAAAACCCAGTATCTGTGTTATCAGGAGAGAGGAAAAAAAACAACTAAAGAAGAAAAAAGGAATGTGGCTATCCACTTCTTTTTTACGCTAAGCCAACCAGTTCATCTTAATTTATGCATACTATTGCATCTCCCAAGAGACACAGCTTTGCTCTATTGTTCTACAGTTTAACTGAAAAGCCACCAGACCTCATAAAGGGAAGTTCGTGGAGGTTGTTGGAGGAGAAAACTAGAATACATCACCCTACAGAATACCTCATTTCAAATACTTTCCTGCATCTTAGGGAAAATTCAGAACAACTACAAGGGAAAAAAAAGTCTTCATGGACAACTGATCTTTTGGATTTCATTAGAGCACTTTAAGCTAAATAGATTTTAAAGTCTAGACATGATCTAAGTAAAAACACACTATTTTAATGAAAAAATGCAGCACATTGAATGATTTGAGCATACACAAAAATCCAAATTCTACAAATACATAAAAATGCATGAGGAAAAACACAACAAACACTTGAGAGCTTGCTTCTTTTGCAATTGTGATGCTCTGAGTATACCACATTACTGGTAGCTGTAGCATATAGCAGGATAATGATCATTGAAGGATTGGGACTGTAAATTGTTGAATTTATACCACGAGGTTTTTACAAGATAGCTTGGCAACTTCCCCTGAAGTATGAATATCTTTAAAATACGACATACATTTGTACTGCCTAAGGTCTATTCCCATGCAATAGAAGTGACTTCAGCAGTAATGAACAGAGTGACCTCTAATCAACCAAATTTGCCCTGCTCTCAGAATACCACATAAATCAGTTCCTGAGGAGTTGCCAAAGTCTTACTAAGTGCTTGAAAGCTCTTCCTAGATGGAAGTAACAGAATTAAATTTAGGATGTTTTTGGATACCAGTGTCCAAACTCCACATACTGCATAACCATGTAATGTTCACCCCAAAACAGGTGGGTTTATTACTGATGTCTATAAAACAACAACCTAATGTTATTCTACACAAAATGTAAAACCTTTCTAAATATTGAGTATTATGGATAGATCAAGGTCTATTCTAATCAACCTACATTACTCCACTCATGTGAGAAATCTTGCATGAAATTTTCTCTCCACACTGGAGATGCTAAAAGGAATTTATTTGTAAATGCCAGCTTCCACCCAACATGGATGAATTCCTTGAATTTCCTATAACTGACAAATGTTAAGTCTGACAACCTTTATTTGCTTCTTCTCAAACAGCAACCTTTGCCACCACTGACAGCTTAAGCAGCTCCTTCCCCATCCCTACTGTGTTGTGCCGGAGATTTATTTCTGTTTCCCAAGCCCATTCACGTCATGCCCACACAGACACTGCATCCCAATGCAACGGCAGGATGGGAGGGAGAAGCGCTGTCAGAGCATGGCAAACGCTGTGTCTGGATCACCCTGTGCAGGAGGCAGCTCTGCCCCTCACCTGTGTGCAAAGGCAGCCCAGACAGGTTTGTTTCCAGGCTTCACTGCAGACACTGAAGCGCCAGTTGCAGAACAAATATAAAAACAGCACACCACGATGAGATCTCAACCATGGTAATAACCAGGCCAAGAAATGTTGCAGGATTTTTTTGCTGCTCTCTGTAGGTACATTGTTATTAGCTGGTTATCTGCAGTGGAGTTGCAAATGTATCATTAATCTTTAAATAAAATATTCACATTGCACAATTTCTCCCTTTCACAAGGGAGAGGGTTTGATTTTGAGCATATGAGCGTTAATACAGTACAGCGGCCCGAAAATTCCCCAGCTTTGTATCTCTCCATGGATCCAAATGAATACAGAAATACATTCAAGATACAGAGACAAAACAATTTCAAGAACAACTGAAGATGAAGCAGCATTTTCAGACAAAGGGAAGAGCTTGAAAGGAAAGACAATATATAAATATTAGAAAATATATATTTAAGGAACCTATAGTGGAGAGATTTAACCTACTTAGTTAATTCTTCTAGAACCAAACAATTTTACTGAGGCAACATAACTTTTGGGACAAACCACATAGAAGTACCATACAATTCACAGTACTTCTTCAAATGTGCATTAAAATAATGCACATGCAAAATATGCAGTTTTGTTTGTTACTAAGAAACTAACAAATGTACTTAGACATTTTGGAAAAATAATGATAAAAAATGTAATATAAATTAAGTTGAAAATGGAAGAGTTCAAAACAATGATTTTACTGTCTTCTGCTTTCTCTACAGAAGATTTTTCAACAGTGAATTTCAAACAATGCCTTGTAACTCCTAAAATATGCTGTTCTGGAAAATGATTAAGGTTTTCCAGTTACACTCCTATTGTTCAAACTCAATCTAATTAATTGCATTTTGATTTTTCAAAAACATACACAAAAGTATTTTTTGTGCATTTGAATTCTGATTTACTTGGCATTGCAAGTATTTTTTACAAAACAAGTTTTCTGATATATTTAAAATACAGCTTCATTCACAGCAAGAATCTATGCTACACCAATGAAAGCACATTGCATTGGTAGCCTTCATAGATCAAAGTGACTGAATAAAATGATTTGAAATACAGCTCCTTCCAGAGGCTATTAAAATTGCATGGGTTGTTTTTTCTTTTTTTTTTTTTTTTGTCTGGAGAGACTGGGAGGAGAAGACTTTACAGAGTTCTCCCCCCTTTCCAACTGGGCAGGAAAAAATTGCCTCTCTGATTGAAGCAGGAAAAAAATTATGTTGATGCTTCCTAAGAAATCGGAGCAGGATTATTTTTAAGTGTTTTCATTAATTACATGGTAACCTGCATTCTTTGGGTGGTGAATAAAAGAGGAAAAGCATTTATTTCCCATAGAAACAATTGCCTGTCAAACAAAGCATAAAAAGACAAAAGGCAGAAACACTGTTTCAGCTTGAATGCCTTAATGTCACCATTTGTCATGCAGCACTTGCTCAGAAAACCCCAAGCAGTTAACTCTGCTCCTCTTTACACCGTGCACTTGCACTTTCTCCGTGGCTACAGGATTAAAATGTGCCTGGCCTGCCGATGAAACAGCAGAGCCATCGCACATTGTTATGCAACTCACTGTCTGCAAGGGTGGCTCGTAGCTCCTTCTTTATTCAGCAAGTGCCAAGCGCATGTTTAATCAATGTCACAGCTCACCACAGTGTGCAACTAAAGCCACTGTCATTCCTCTCTTCAGATTTGCCTGGCTGAGTTATGCAATGCTCCGAAGAATACCTTGGAATTCTTTCCAGAGGCTCTGAATGCAGGTGGGTGACAGCGTTCCAACTCCTGCCAGCAAAGCAGACCTCTTTTCATCCTTTTTCAGGCTGGACTAAAATCACATAGTGTGACTGCACGTAGTCCGCTGCATTTGGAATTACAGCATGTCAACGTGAGAAAGCCTCTTCAGACGGCTGCCACAAAGAGTAAATCAAAGGCTGGGTGTTTCTGAAGTCTTAATAAATAACTAAGTATAACTGAATAAAACCAGGAGCTGTTTGTATTTTTTTAAGACAGAACAGAACAGCATGCATTTTGTTGCTCTGCATCAGCTGAGGAAAAAAAAGCCTCAATTTTAATGAGAATTAGTCAACAGTGAGGATCATTATGACAAAGAGCTTTACCGTTTTTAAGACTACACTTGCTTTAGTGGATTACTGAGAAAAAACACCAGCCATTTGGAAGATTCTGCAACATTATTATCTTCACCGATAAACTTCTTCATCAAGAAACTGTACGTGCTCCTATCTGGTCTGTCTGAGAGAGGAGAGCAGCCCCTTCATGAAGATAAAAGCCTGGCTTGCCACTGAATCGACAAGTAAGAAGCATGTCTGATGACATTTTATTCCTGATGCAATGTAGGGTAAGAAATACCTTTTTTTTAAACCTTTCTGTAAGATATGTTCCAAGCTGATGACATTAATTAGACTCACAGCAGAAATACGTTAATCTCCAATGATTAAAGCTGTTTGCCAGGAGAGAAAGATGCTATTGCACTATAAAATGATTGTGTATCTTCAGTAAATTGAAGTGATCTGAACTAGTAGAAATCCCCATCAAATTTCTGATCAATAAAGCTAAAACAGCATAGCATATTACATACAAGATGAACATCCTAGCCACCAATGAACATAATTTTACAGGGAATACGTTTCTAGAAGATATTTGACTGCAAATTAAGAGTACAAGAGCAGCTAAGTAATAGAAATGACTTGTCAACCTCATTTCTGCAACCAAAAATATAACAAATCATACATGCACCTGTAAATGTCTACTCAAATTCTTACACTGCACAGAATGTTGCTACTATAAAAGTCCTACCATGCTGTGGCATACTGCAATGATCAGCATACATTACAACTACCTTTATATTTGAAGAGACAGACATTTTCTAATAAATGTTTACTATTGCATGGATGTCCAAAAGCTGATCTGTTAAACATGAAAAAGGAAAAGATCTCACTTGCAATTGCTTGCTGGGGCTCCCTGGTGAAAAACAACTGTGATACTGTATTAAGGAGGCATATTTTCCATGTTTGAAAATAGCAGGCACGAATATTTTCAACTGTTTTTTTTTACATGGCAGTTAAATATTTAAGATAAGCTAAAACTGCATATAATCTCCCCAGACATTTCAGAGTATTTGACAATGCTCACATACCTGCTTTCACCAGTACCATCTTTTATAAACAAATAAACTGGCTTAAGATTAAATTTCAAATGTCTTTTATATTAAGGCATACTAACTGTCTTGAAGCACCAAGCTATTTTTCATTCCTATCAAATCTATACCTACAGAACATTTATTTTTAACACAGGCATGTTCATACAGAAAGAAAACAAAAGACAAATACAACTCAACCACAGCATTAAGAAATGCTGTGTGAACAACTACAGAATTGTTTTTAAAAAGACCAAATCTTGCATGTTTGTCAGACCAGATTTACCATTTGCTTTCTTTTTTCTAGCTAGCTGCCAGAATACTGGTGAAGGTATTTGCAGGAAAAATGGGGACCTCTGCCATCACAACACTAGAAGATGTAAAAAGGCAAGAGGAGAAAGAGGAAAAAGAAGAATCTATTTTAGCACTGCTTGGGATTATTGGAACTGTGCTCAATTTATTTGTTATTGTTTTTGTGTACATCTACACTACACTTTGATGACATTTTTGAAAATCAATTGCACAGCACAAAGTGCAAAGACCTGCAATGGTAAGGATGATTTCTAAATTTAAAGCAAAAAAACCCACCACTCTCTGAAAAGAGCATCAAAAACATTCCAGAGTGAAGTGTCTGGCTAAGGGTGCTGCATCAATGACTGCAAAGTGTACCTATGAGCCCAGCTAGGGTGCTAAATTACGTAAATGGAGGCAGACCAAATACAACACTTCGTTGGTAACAGATGAAATCTGAACAGCAGGATCAGAGATGGCACTGTTTTATTGCCAGCAAACATGCAAGACAGAAATGTAGCCAAACACTGAAAATAACCAGAACATAGAAAGAGATAAACTAAGTCTATGAAAACTATAAGCAAGTCCCATGCTTTCTATGGTTTTGTGCAGTATGTCTCTTCATAGCTGAGACCAGAAAACAGGCAAAAGGGTTTTTTATTTTTAGGCCACCATAATTTAGGCTTATAACTCACACTAATGTATAGTAAGTGTGGAAACAGGAACGCTGTTATACTAGAAGTTGTAATATTATAAATAAAATTTTAACTATTGACTATATTCTGCAGCATTTTTGTCAGTCTTGTGGAAAGCTGAAAAAGGTTAGATTTTTCTTGCCTTTACTAAATCTGTATTTGAAATCATCATGCTATACTGATAATGTGCTTTTCTAATTAAAAATACTTTAAAGTGGTGTGAAAAAAATAATAATTTTAGTACTTCTTTTAAGACATATTAATAATTCCAATGACACACTCATACATATTCTCCAAATGAAAAAAATCTTAAATTACATTTTCTATAACATCATTTTCAGAAGGTGTTTAAAAGAAGTCAAATACAATTCTCATGTTTTCACCCTGATGCTTATTTTCAAGTAAAACATATCATGCAAGGATTCACAGTGTGGCATGGAAAACAGGTTTAATTAACCTCTGTCCAGAGGACTACTCTCTCTTTCTGGACCAAGTTCTGAAGAAATTTTCCCTTTTTGCATTGTCTATGATTGAGGCCCAGAATTGCAACTCTTAAGCATACTTCACAGAACATACCATTTGGCTACTGAAATTAGTAGAATGTGGAATTAGAAAGTAATTCCACATATTCAGTTAAAGCTACATATGCCTTTAAACTAGATCCAGAGCTGCAGATAGTCTCAGACCATAGAAGTTTTTGTATACATGAATGTATCTCACACGTACCTTATAATGAAAATTACTTTTGAGAGCTTAGGATTAAAAATTCATTAAACAAATAATATGAAAAAAGTAAAAAGAAACTGATTTTAATAAACACTTTTCTTACTCTTACCTGTGCCACAGAGGAACAACAGAGCAGCTGCATTTCTGAATATCAGCTCAATTTTTTCTAGGCTACAAAACTACATCCAGTCCCTCCATAAAATGACATGTGAAGAAATACATCCCTTATATAGGTGATAGCTTGTTAGTGTATAGAATTTGGTAACTGCTAAACTAACTGAGCCTTTGGAAGGAACTTTGAAACCAGTACATGCACAGAATAAGGTCAGGGACCTAAAAGAGAATGAATTTGGCAACAATATTTCAGTCAGTTGCACACTGTAACACTGACTTATGGCCAAATGAGGTGGAAGATGGTATATTCTGGTTTTGCAACTCTGAGTCAATACTTGCTCAGCTAGAAGAAATGACAAACAGGGCTGAGGCTGCACTGGAAGGAAGCACATGCAGACAAGAAAATTTATTCACCAGCCACAGTCTTCAGCAAGTCTCTATTAAATGTATACTTATTTTCAGTATATGAAACACCAAAGCATTCTGTAAAACTAAGCTACATTCTAGAGGAATTATGCAGGTTACTAATGTTTATTTAAGACTACAGAACAGATATTACCATTATTATTTTTTCAATGTACTTCTTATATCTACATACTTAAGGATATTATTGCATTTAATCTCATAATACCAGGATATTTGAGATGGATGTCTGAAATGAAATATTACAAGAACCTGAACAGTGAAATTCTGGTAGAAATTACTGCTGTTTATTTTGATCCTGAAGTTATTTAAAACTTGTCAATTCTGTGAAATAAATAAACAGTTTTATTTCGTATCATCTCAGTGCTTAGCTCTCTTCTCGAAATCGTGATTCAACTAGTACAACAGCATTACAGTGAAATACTGCACCTTTTTTTTGTAAGCTCTTCAACAGCAAAACAGACAAAAACCAATCCAAAATTATAACCAAATGTGGCAAAGGGTCAGTATGATTTCTTTTACCAGTGAATGAGCTCATTAACATTAATGAAGGCTAGGAGAATTTTTAATTTCAGTAATTACATGCTGTCTATCTAAACTGCCACTGTACTTCTGATTTCATTTATAGCAAAGGCGTTGGTCCTTAGAGGGAAGTCACAGGGTAACATTATCATTAGATTGCCTCAGCATACAAGTTACGTTCTGTTTTAAAACAGCAATCTGATGTCCTTTCTTAACAGCCAATACCTGCAGGCTATACTCATGTGGACCTAAATCCAACTTTAGTTAAATGAGCTCTAATAAACAGCTTTGGTACTTATACATTTAATCCAATATATGCTTAAGAATTTCACCAACAAAAAAATATCTTAATAACAATAGTCTAGGGAAAAGCAGAGTTGCACGATGATTCAACATTTGCACTGCAGCAGTACCATCACACCTTCAGAGATGGATGAATACAGAGCTCAGTGTACCTGCCTCAGAGTACCCAACATACTCAGTTCAGTGGGACTGGATAACTTGACAGAAAGTAAAATAGCACCATGCAATGCCTTGAGAATAAGTGTGATTGCTAGAAAAGAAATACTCTATCTTCAGCAGACCAATTAGCATTGTTCATCGTCTGAGGCCTGAACAGTATGACTTCAATGATTCAACTAAGAAAGGTACATCAAAAGAGGCAGAAAAAAGAATGCAGCACATTCACATTCAACAGATTTGTCCACAGTACTGATTAGACAAAGTTCACATTGAGGTGTTTGGCAGCAGGATAAAGCAGCACAACATTAATGAATCCACAAGTCCATGAAGTGGTAGTATTTGGTAAACTATGAAAAGTGCATAAAAAGCAAATACTGGACTCTCATCAAGTGGAACACTTTGGTCAGTAAAGACAATCATTTTAGCAAAGCCCTCTAATAGAAATGCATCATCTCTTCTCAGCAGTCAAACCCAGGGAACAATAAGCTCATATAACACTACAAGCTATGCTGACCACATCACACAGCATTTGTCCACCAAAGAAGGAAAGGTGCCTAAGAAAGGAGCATGTAAGCAAACCCCAGCTATAACTACAGTATTATCTGTTTCCTGTAAGCCTGGAAATTCAAACAAGGAGAGTTCATGCAGAATTCTGCAACTCGCTATGAGGTCTGTTTTCCAAGGCAAAGGTGATAACAAACCCCTCCTGATATTTGGCTTTAAACAAGTCTAAGTCATCTCAGGCTTTGCTAGTCTAAGGACATTACCATTAAGAGACTACCTGATACTGTGGTATAGACAAATCCCAACTTCACTCGCCTTCTTACTGTTCAAGCCTATTAAAAAATAGACAGTCCTTGCCCTGTTCTAAAAGTCACTTGATTTTCCTTCTGTTTCATAATTCCTTTGCACTCTCTTGTCTCTGTAAATCTTGTTAGCTACAAAGACTGTTATAAATACTGCTTTCTTCTCTCCCACTTGCAAATACTATCTTGTATTAGTTTCCATAAACCTATCAGTCAAATAACTCTTACTTATATTAGCAAAATCTAGACCTCCAAGACAGTCACGTATGGTCACACGTTTTCTGGGAACCTCTTGTTGTACAGTGCAAATTTTATTGCTGTGCATTTTGTTCAAGAAGAGAAGTGCTTGCATATTTGAAAGAGTCCCTAAAATCTTTCAAATGAAACATGCTGTATACAAGACAATAGTGAAAAAGTTTTACAATATAGTTTTTAGTGTGAAATACGCATGGTAATGAATACATGCTGGATGTTTCATGATACAGAAGTTAAAAACTACATCAATTTCACAAATATAAATATGAGTTAAGTCTTAGGAATTAACATAGGTATAATAAAAAAATTTCACATGTTGCAGAAATAAACCTCATTCACGGAATGAAAGATAATAAAAACCACAGTAATGCCATAACAAGACACAAAGCAAACACCAAAAAATTATCAAGAAATGGTGAGGATTACAGCAGCTATTGCCCCTTGTGATGAGAGCTATCTTGTATACTAAGGCAAGTTCTTCAAGGACAGATAAACCTTCCTTCTCTACAAGAAACAAGCAATTAAAGAAATCAATTAAAATGGTCATAATTTACAAGGACTTCACAATCACCTCACTTTGATGTAGATGAAGCTGCAGAACATATCTGAGCAATCTGGTTTGCACTAATCTGGTTCAAGGTGAGGTTTCTAAAAGATTAAATGTTATGTGAGCACCACTTGCCTGATCAATATTCCTTTTATCAAGAACTATATAGATAACAATCTAGTCCAAGTATGTCTTGGGCAAATTAAGCAGGACGCCAAAATAAACTTAGCAACAAAAATCCTAGATAGATTTACAACTGTGACACACGCCAATCTGCCAAAAGAGCTTTGCAAGATGGATGTGCCAGACCTGTAGCTAACTGAACATGTGTAAAAAAAAAAAAAAAATTCACATCAATACCAAAATACTTATTGTCTTATATTACCACAGAGTTACCAGCCTACTGTGCAATGAAAGAAAAAAGAATGCCTGCAGCTTCATTGAACATATTTTCATATCAAAAATTCCCCCCCCTTATTTTTATTTGTACGGTAGATACATATAGATATGTGAAGATCACTGTTATTCCAATAATTACAACAAAACCTAAAATCTGGCAGAATACCTTCAGCATACCTTCATCTGGTCCCACCAGTATCCATCAAATCTGAGAAAGTTACAAGGTTGCTGAAAATCACTAATTTCTGTCACCACCGTGCTGGGCACAGGTTGTTCCTGCTCAGGTGCCAGAAGCCAGGAACATTCTGTTAGCATTCTATATGCAAAACCCTAATTCCTCAGACCAGCATGTTACAGGAAGAATGCAGTTACCTGCTTATTCCATACAGAAGTATATTTTGACAACAGAAGTTGCACCAGTCTGAAAATTAGAATGCCATATACATGCACATTACTACCAATGCTGTTC
Organism: Melospiza georgiana; assembly: GCF_028018845.1. Taxonomy (NCBI): domain Eukaryota; kingdom Metazoa; phylum Chordata; class Aves; order Passeriformes; family Passerellidae; genus Melospiza; species Melospiza georgiana. The sequence goes on along the minus strand of NC_080432.1, from coordinate 49,133,707 downwards.
CCTTTCCTATTCTCTCTAGACTCCTGTTCAGCCTTGCTAGAGAAGACACAGGTATTCAAGATAAGTTTGAAATTAGATAAAGCTTTATCAGGAAAAACTCAAATCTGTTCTACTAAATTGCACTGGTCTTCAAGATTCTAAAAAAGAAAATAAAAATAGTAGTAATAATAAAAAAGTCATCTCCTTATTTGAAAAGTTTGAATCATAAATGCATTAAGGGAATTTTTCAGTCCCACAAGCATTGTACCAGAACCTGTCACAGCTTCAGAGCTTCTCAACCTGCATCTCTTGTGTTAGCTATGTCTGCTGACACTCAGAGTCAGTGACACTGAAAGCCCCAGCATCACGTGCAACTTGCACTCATTAATGTGAAAATTATCTGTCTGCCTTTCAACTCAACAGTAATTACTGCACTGGAATTATGCCTTGTTATCACTAAGACAAACTGTTTTCAGGGGTTCCTTCCCAACTAAATGCATCTGGCTCACAAATTGACAAAAAGAAGACATTCTTTCCAGAAGTCATCCTTTTTGCACATTTCCCTTTCATACTGCTACCCTACTGTGCTTCCAAAGACGAGCCTGACTGTTGCAAGCCTGCAAAGTTATTACTTTTAAATCCAGGAGAGCATTGTTAATTATAGTGTTTTATAGACTTTTGAACAAATACAGCAGGAAACATTCATATTACTTTGATCAATCAAAGGATAACAACCCTTTAGATTTCACAATTCTAAACTTCAACAGAAAGAACCCCATTCTTCGTAACTTGTAAACGGAAGGGTAGCTTTCATTTTTTTCTCTGAAAAGCGAAGTTTTGCTTTGCTTTAATACAGTTTAACTGCTATATTGCTCACTCCTTCCCAATTGTTAATGCACAGGCATTTCAACACCACCTGCCAACCACAAACAACAGTAGCTCAGCAATGGAAGACATACCTAAAATAAGTGTTTCACCAAAACTTTGCCTCTTCTCTGTAGGAGGAGAAAAAAAATGGATCACGAAAGCCAAACTAGTCTGATCTTCTCGCCACCAGCCACATATCTCATCTATTCTATCAGTATCTGACTGTTCTCTCCCAGTTAAAGGTGACTTACACAGACAGATACATTCTTCTATTGAAAACAGGAAATAGCAATTTCAGCAGCTGTGATTCATCTGTAACTCAGGATCAGCTGCTTCATCCTTTAGATAACATGGCATTTTTGCCAGGCCTTTCAATGACTCTTCATTTTCCTCAACAAAGAAGAATTGATGAGTATCTGTTAGAAAGAATACTTTATTCTTTTACTTTATCATTTCCTTGATTGTTTTACATTGTATTTTCAACTGCAATAACAAGCTTGGTCTATCATTAGCTCATTTTCCTCACTGCAGTATGTGCCAAACAGAACCAACAAATTCATTGCAAAATTAGGGTGAGGTGTCCATCTGCAGACTAGCAAGTGAAAGATCTTCATATTTTCATTTTCACTGTAAGACCCCAGCAGAATTTTTGAACTAGTTCCATTCCACCACACAAGATTATGCAATGCCCTAGTTAGTACAAATTTAAAGAGCCACATTCTTTTAGTTCTAAGTGTAGCTTTGCAAATACTTAAGATAGGGATTAAGATGCCTTTAACTTCTAACATAAAATGTATGCTGTAATTCAAGGAGCTATAACATTGCTCCATAAATTAACATCACCACACCCTCCAACTGGCATCCCAAAGAACTGCAGTAATGTGACAAAGACATTAATCAGTTGCTCCAAAAATAGGGCAGGCAAAATAAGCTCCAAAACCAAATTACTCACATTTGCAACAACTCCTCCAGATACTTAAGGATTAAATCCATCTTTATAAAAAAAGTAACTTAATAAAAATCCAACCTAAGGCTCATCTCCATACTAAAGCCTGTCATCTAGTGAGACTGAACATAAATCACAAACCCAGTCTGCTGATTTTGTCATTAGTTCCGCACAGGCACTTGCTTAATTCATACTGCTTCACACTACCTTGTAAAATTGAAATGGTTTCCCCAGCCAGGTACAACATACCAGATGAAACTTCTCGAGCATCTTGGTTTTAAAATTATAAGCCGAAATTTGATGAACTCATAGAACTCATTTGCTTTTGCTTTAAAAAGCTCAACAATTTAATTGTTCTCATATATTTGAAATATTCTACAGTTCTGATAAGAGGCTTATTTTTGTACTCCCTAAATAAAGGAAAAAAGCTTTGATTGAAGTAGAATTGCCTTGTGTGCAACATTGACCAAATTCAGGTATGCATTTCCTCAATTTTCTTTAAAATTGACATTTTTCTCCACACTACGTTTCGTGGTGTTGTATGAAGTACTCCTTTCCACTGTGTATCTTTTGTAGAGGAACTAACATGCAAACTTTTCAGAAGAAAACACAATTTTCCTGATAGTTTTAACAGCTGAAGAACTGAACTTCAAATTTAAAGGGATATCAGATTCTATCTGATGATTCTGTTTTATTTTGTTTTCTAAGGCTCAAGTGAACGCTCCGTTAGTAAAACTCTGAACTGGCAAGCGTACTGAAACAAGAACCATCTGTTGTTTCTGCAAAAGCTGATCAGGCAGAAGTGAGGCAGGGACAGGTTACCTGAGTCGTTGCGGAGGTATGAGGACATGGCTGGGATGAGGCAGGACTGACTGAGCAGCTCCAGGAGGATGGAGGGAAGAGCGCTGCTGTTTTGGCCTCTCCCCTCATGGCTCGTTTGTGTCTCTTCGTTTGATGTACTCCCTGCAGGATTTATGTAACTGGCAAGAACCTGAAATACACCAAAGTATTTATGCAAAACTGGTTTATTTCAGTCAAAAGAACTTTGAATTTCCTTAAGATACATGTCCTAACACTTCATTAACTGCTTTGCAAATTCAGTTCTGGTGTTTATTTCAGCAGGCCCAAAGAGGTTTTAGAAGAATTTCTATACAGTTATTAGATTATTCAAACTTTGGCTAATGATAAAATTAAGTAACTGTTATAATTCAGAATTATTTTAGGAGATCAACTAATATGAATTTTGACAAACCTGCTGAAGTTCCTCAAAGCAAGAGTTTGCCAGCTCAGACCACTGAGACCTGCAGCTGACCAGTCCCTTTCACTTTAGAACACCAAGTACACCAACTAGCAGTAGGACTTTTCTTTTTTTCAACTGCAAATGCTTCAGGTATTTTTGTAACTTCCTTTGGGATGGGACTTCAGGGTTTACAGATGGAACAGTAAGTTATGGTGAGCACAACAGTTACCTGGAGGAACAACTACTCATGAGCACAGCTCTTACCAGAGTAAACAAAGAGCAGCCTTCCCCTTGGCAATGGTGGGAAGGCACCTCTTGACTGCACACCTGCCTGCCCCAAGGGTAGCTGTGGCTGAGTTCACAGGCCCTTACTGGATGTTGTAGATTTAAGTGTTTCCATAGCTCTGATTTGTGCAGCTGTACTCTCAAACTAAGTAACTATGAGGCTGACAGGCTGTATAGCTTGAATTCCCAGGGACTCTATTCACCTTTTCAGCCTCTTTTCTTTCATTCACCCTGGGGGTTTGTTTTAACCCCCTTACCCATGGCATTTTGCTGCAGCATCTCATTATCACTCTGTACAACAGAATTTCTCTAAACCTTTCTAGAGTAGGGACTAAGGAAAGTCTGCTGTACAACTGACTGACATGTTCAGCAAAAATGCTACTTCCTTCACCTGCTGGGTGCCCTCAGCAAATGCCTCCTTACTTCATGACTTATCACATTAATAGTGAAACCTCTCCCTGGCAGAATACAGAGTACTGCGTGGAAGCTTTGCTGACAGCAATTTAGGCAATTTTCCTCTTTCTTGCATAGAAAAATGTTTTCAGATTTTACTTGTACTTTTACAAGGGATATGATGATTGTGCCATGTAATCTATAGTGTCTATAACAACTGATCATCAAAATGGTATCTTCATCGGGGTGTGGGCATTTTCAAAGTTTCAACTCTTTCGCGCTCTAAGCCCAGCAGGTTAGCTAATGCTTTTCAACTGAATTAAACTTCTGATGACTAGATACAATCTCATACTCCCTACACATCCAAGATAACAGGAATTGGCTGGATTTCATAATGGACTGCAAAGCCTGATTATGCACGATCTTCTTCTCCTTAGGTATTAGAAGACATCAAAATTTTACTAAGATCTAGATGTTTATTGAAGAACTACTTTTGTCATGTAATTGACATACTCAAGATTTCCTAATATGTATGAGTGAGACTTTGTTATATTGGCATAACACATTCATGGACACCAATATCAACTATGAGCACTTCCTTAAAGCAGAGTGAAAAGTATGCAAGAAATTATATACGTAACACTGTCTGGCACACAGAACAAAATGCCTACTGCCATATCCTTCTCCTTCAATGGACAGTCTTTAGTTTTGACTGTGTGCAGTGCTCTTGACAGAGGTGTGTGACAGCTCAAGATGAAAGCACTGGAACACCTCCTCATCCACTTTCTCTTCAGAACTCATACCCAGGTCTTCTATGCAGCAGCCTGGTGACATCTGAAAATAGCCTTGCTCAAAATATGATCTATATAATTTTCCAATAAGACAGTTGTTTGCAAATAATTTTTGCCCAAAATATTGTAATTACTCTAATCTGTGACGGAAAAAACTCCAGTTTTATTATCCATGCTTTAAGTGCTTCTCATTAATCATAATTTATAATGACACACCTGTAGAAGGCAGGTCACATGCTCTTCTTCTAGTCTTTGCTTAGTCAAGGCTTGTTCAACATCCCATCCTGAAGCTGTAGAGCCTGTTCCAAATCCTGTACCCTTAGCCCAGTACAACTGCTGCTCTTCTGTTGATGCAGTATTGTGTGTACTTGACACCTGTGGCTAAAGTAAAAAAAAAAAAAAAAAAAAAAAAAAAATCACAATTATTTAATGATTTAATCTTAGTCACGTTATCTTTAAAAAGCCTTTGCTATGCAAAAGAATGTAATCCCAGTTTATTAACTTTCTAAAGATATCATCAGGATCCAGTGAAAATCAAAGCTTTCCATAGGAAAGACTGCCACACATATGGAGCTCTGGTAAAGGTCAGCAGTAGACTGTTGAAAGTAGTTCTTCCATTTGACCAGTACTGTAAGCCCTTTATTATTCTCTTTTAAGATACTAGCACTGCTTAAATGATGAGAAATATTAGAATGCTACTTAATCAATATCATTCTAAACATCACAGCTCTGTAATTATTGCTGTTTAGAACTTAATCAAGCCTAGTAACACAATGAGATGAAGGGGATGGGAGTGGAAATGTTATCAAGAGACCAGAACTGAAATATTAAGATGCTCAAGTATTTACTGATTTTGAATAAATAAATGCTCCAAAAGAAGAGGAGTAAGTTACACATATAGCTCTGACACATGATCTCCGTGTCACTAAAATACAAATTACCTCCTCCCTAAGAGCAAGGAAGTCAGTCTTCCTTAAAATTTTCTAAGAGCACATTTTTCCAACAGTGCTTGGTAACAGCTAAAACAGTTTTGACCAATGGTCTGCCTCAGTGATTTCAGTAACATAACTCCAATATTACAATGCTTACCCTCATGAAGTAGCGTGAAAGTATTTACAATAATTTTTTTAATTTTAGCAGGTCATTGGTGAAAAGGATGCAGAAAAAACTCTGATAAGCAATTTTTAACTGATGTTTTCCTATTTGCATATTTAGCATCCTAAAGAAGTAACTTGCTGCTTTCATTACTTGGTCACAATTAGCTGGAAACCACATCATGCAGCATTTGTTTTATGGCTCCAAAAAGTTTCATTTTCTGTTCACTTCTTCTTCAGTGACTTTATTAAAGATTGTGTATGAAAGAAAAGAAATTATATATCAACAGACTGCAATGGTAAAAGAAATTATCACCTGTGAAGTATCATACTGGCAGTAGTCTTGGATAATCTTTTACACTGGGAATGCAATGTGTCTTGGCGATGAAAGAGCTGTGTGGTTATTTTCACATAGACATTACTCATGAACATGTTGTGCCTTCAACACTCAAGAGGACTGTCATGAGCACTGAATTAAAGCACTTAAGGGAGAGCCTGGCCCCAGAAATACAAGTCTCAGTGCAGGCCTGATGGATCCCTAGATTCAAGTTACTATCTATCACTTGATAGATATGAATTATGAGAAAGCAAGCTATTGAAAGGGTCATGGTAGCACTGAAGCAGAAATAAGAATTAATGGTTGCCCTTTCCCTCCAAACATGCAAAAATGCTAAGGTGTTAATGTGTCAGCAGCCTGATACTCCATTAGAAGTAGAATCTCTCAGCTTCCCCTTGAATTTGATTAGCCATTAAGGTGAATTATTCTCAGGCACAGCTTCATCTCTTGCTTGCTCAACCCTTCATCAGTATCAGAGCTGCTAAAATATGGACAGCCCTATATTTTGCAAGTACTAATCCATATTAAGCCACCACTGTTTCATGCAAGCTTCTACCAAAACAATGTTAAAGAGGGGAAGTCATTAATGTGGGTTTTTTTAATACTTTTACAGACAATTGGTACATTATGCAGAAATGGTAACTTACAGTCCTAAAATCAGAATATACATATTCTGAATAGAGGGTGGTATAACATGGGAAATGCCTTGAAAAAAGTCAAATTTTCGAGATTAATTTGTGATCTTGAATATGATGGAAAATTTTTGTCTTTAGATCTCATTTAAATGTTAGTACGAAGATTGTAACAAAAATCACTGCATTATTCCATTAATTTTCACAAGTCATTTATATTTGTGAAGCATTTGAAAGGTAATAATTTGTAACCAGGAGTTTAGATGATTGTGGTGGTGTTCACAGGGGTCCCAGGACGAGGGAAGAGACAAGAATCTTGACTCCATGTTTCAGAAGGCTGAATTATTATTTCATGAAGTATATATTATATTAAAACTATACTAGAAGAATAGAAGAAAAGATTTCATCAGAAGGCTTGAAAGGAAAGGAATGGAAATAAAATCTTGTGACTGACCAGACAGTCTGAGACAGCTGGAATGTGACTGGCCATTAATTAAAAACAACCACATGAGACCAATCAAAGATGCACCTGTTGCATTCCACAGCAGCAGACAATTATTGCTTACATTTTGTTCCTGAGGCCTCTCAGCATTTTTTTTCCTCAGGAAAAAAACATCTAGCAAAAGGATTTTTCATAAAATGTGTCTGTGACAAGATGATGAAGGCTAAACAAGGTAATGAGGTCATGCTATCTAATGGGTATTAAGGAACCACCATCCATTGACCATTATGCCTTTCCTGCCCTGAAAAATAAGGTCTTGTGAAAGAAACTGATTACACCTTAATGCCTCAAGACAAGCCTTCATTCTCTACTTTTATGATTACTATGTTTGTTTGCAACATGCAGGGACAATTACCTAATCAAGTACTTCACAATTATTTTTAAAGTCTGCAAAAATGAGGCTACAATGAAAGCGACGAGATGATTTTCTCTTTTTAATTCAAACTCTTAGTACTTGTGGCTGGTACCTGCTGTGCTGGTAAGCTTACCTCTGCCTGGTTGGGACTGGAGTTGGGCACTCGAGGTGCGTGGTGGCTCAGGGCAGAGAGACAGGCCAGGATGAGATGGATGGCGCCGATCTCCAGCGCCATCCTCCGGAGCAGCACTCCGTCATCGGTGGTCAGCGGGGTGCTGCTGAACAGACTGCGCAACACGTGGAACGGCAGCGTCGGGAGCACGTTCGCTGAAGGAGACTGCAGGATATGACCTAGGTTGGAGAAGGAAAACATCAAACCCATGTTTTCTTTCAATAGTTCAATAAAGTCTATTAATCTCTGCAATACTTTATGAACATATAGAAATCTACTAAGGACTCAAGCATTCACATACAGTAAAGCTATCCATTACTATGTTTCTCTTCCAAGAAAAAATTCATTATGAGGAGAGTGTAGAAGAAAGAATGTTTCTTTATTTTATTCATAGATTTGGAAAAGCATCAAATTTTAAAAATTTGATTTGCCATTTCCAGGGAGAAAACTGGTTTGGATTAATTTTTTAAAATACATATATATTTTTAATCCTAGCAAATACAGCAAGATAAAGAATGCATGTGATCAGCTAAGAGCAGCTCAGCTGACAAGCAGCAGTAGTTTATAATATGTTGGATTCTCTTCTGTATTCATGTGTCCAAACTATGAATTAATGCACTGACACAAACCAAGCTGCTACTGAAGTTGAACCCATGGTGAAATACTAACATAATTCTAATTAGATGAGTTGCATGTATGAATTTTGTACTACAATTCCTTAAAATTTTTAACCCCTTTGCATTATGAGCAAAAGTTTTCTTTTAAAAGCCACATTTCAAATAACGGAGCGACCTATTAATGCAACACACTGAGATATGGGAAACTGTCTCAATTTTTTTCTTGTATTTAACAATACATTTCACATTCCTTCCCCAGTGCTTATATAGAGACAACTGACAACTGGAGATGCTTCGAACAGTGAAAATACTTTAAAATAGCCAACTCTGTCCAGAAGTTTGCTTCCTATTTTAAATATTTTATTTTCTCCCTCTTAAGAGTTTATCAGCTGTATCATCATCAAGAGATTTAAACAAATGTCCATATTTGTGTGTACATGTATCTACACACATACACATGTGTAAATTCACATCTGTCTGGTACTCTTTGCAAAGACAGTAACAAGAAGGAATCAAAAGTCATCTGACCGGGATCTTCATAAATAAAATCAAAAACTTCTGAAAAATACGCCTATCTGATAGAATTTCATAACTGCAGGCACAGCCAAATGAAAAAAGAGAAAATCAAAACATTTGCACAGTTTATCTTTGCAGACAACTGCAATCTATAAGCCATAGATTTATAATTGCAGCTCTTCATATTATGCAAGAAAGTAATGAGATTCTACATGTGTAAAAAGCTGCATTTCTAACAAAAAAGGAAGTTTATTACTAGTTGATACAGAAAACTAATGTGGATTACCGTGTACAACTGAATCCACATTTTGTAGAGTTGAATTCAGATGTTTGGCTAAGGGAAAAGAGAAATTGGCTGTTTAGTCCAGCTAAAACTAAGGCTACAAGGGAATGTAATTCCTGTCAACAAATGCACTGGAGAAATAAGAGCTGCTGGCCACTAACTGCATACGAATAAACGTAGGCAGAAAATTAAAGCAACCCCATCCATGAAGAAAATTATGTTCTGGAATGGTATTCCAATAGCAGCAGTGGCTGCACACACACCTACACTACTACAAAAAAAGCAAGCAACCCAAATTCTAAATGTCTCTTTATTAAAAAAAAAGAAAAGATAGCAAAATTGCCTGCAGTAGCAAGGCACTGAGACTGCTCTAGAAACTGCATACAGTTCTTCAGTTATTTACCACTCAGATTAGGTGAGTGTAAACAGCTAGATTGAATTTTTATTGCCCAGTTTATTCTTGTCTACTGTCCTGCCCCTAAATACCAGTGAAATAAAAAGACAAGCAGAAGGGAGAGCACATGAGATGCTTGGTTTTCCAGCTGGTCTTACAAGGTCCATGTCGCACCACTCTACCACTCTATTTAGAGTGCTAAATAGAGACTTACTTCTGATGATTGCAGCCTAGAAAAACCAGCACTCTTCAAAGTCATAATCACAGAATTTTGCAGGTTGAAAAAGACCCCTGAGATCATGAAGTGCAGCTGTAAACCTGACACTGCTCAAGTGCACCACTATGCAATACCCAGTGAAAGCAAATGCCTTCAATATATGAAAACACATTTCAGACACACTTGTAGTTTTTCAAAACAGTAAGAAACACAAATATTTTAACTGCATGCAGAATTCCAGGCTCATTTGCAAAGACACTGACAAGAAATTTTTCTCCTGGCTTGTCTGTTTATTCTTTGAAGAACATCCCATTTCTCCCTGTGAACTCACACCATCAAGGCAGAGCTTCTGTTTAGGCAGTTTAATCACCAAAATCTTTAGATCTTACTCTCCTTTTCTAAAACATTATTCAATGGTTTACTCTACATTTGTTGTAGCTTTGCTCTTATCCACATTATTCTACATTTGGTTGCAGAATTATAGGATGTTTGCACAATTAGTTGAGCATTTCCAGCTACTCAGAACATTCTGTCTGAATGCAGTTATCTTGACAATGTCATTGTAGGTTTTATCAGTGCTTATTTTACAATTACTCTGACATGAGATGAGAACTTCTGAATACTGATGATTGTGATAAAATTTTGCCAGAGAGAATTTATTAGAGGCAACAGTTAATCAAAGATGCCTGCAACATGCTTCTTCACAAACCAATGCTAACTTCCTGATAAAAGAAATACAGTGCAAATAAATTAAAGTAAAATGATCTATCTGTGGTCTACAAAGAAAGGTAATAATTACAGCACATACTTCCTTCACCATCATCTGTAACTCCCAACACCAATCTCAACAGACACTGAGCATGTTTCCGTTCTTTTAGCAGCACCTCAGCATAGCCCGGGAGACGGAGAAATAAACCAAAGGCAGCCAGAGAATGTGCAGGTATGGGAGACATTGTCTGGACTGTGGACTTGATCGGTGGAGGCTCTGCAGCAATTGTTTCTGGTGCTTCATACACCAATTCCCCTGATTGTTCAATGGTAACCCATTCAAACTGATCACTGTCCTTCTGTTTTTCTTGTGTGGCTGACGTAACCACTGGAGTGCTCACCTTAACCAACAGAAACAACAAAAATTTAGCAGTCATTCAGTTAAACGCCCTAAACAAAAATTCTATTTTACAAAGGATGTAAAAGACATGCAATCTTAATGTAGGACACAAAAAAGAAGTCACGTGAATTACTCCACCATTTGCAGATACAGGGATCATGCCAAATGGCTTAAAAGGGCATACTTGTTGCATTTTCAATACAGTGCTACAACGTTGTGCCTACACAAGCAAGCAAACGTATTTTGGCAACCTAAAATCCTCAGTTAAAGTGTGCTGCTTAAACACAGAGGTGTAAGACACACAAATGACTCTGAGGTAAATATTCATTTATGTACTATACTGTTAAATAAGAAATGGCCCTTTATTTTTAACATTAAACACTGTGACCACAAGTATTTAGTTTTTAGTTACAATTGCAAAAAGAAGAAAAACTAATAATTTTCATCGCCTTTAAAAGCAAAGAATAACTTCAGGTATCTTAGCAGTTTTGTAGCAACTTGTAGCAATGAGCCTTTCGTAGCAATGAGCCTTTTGAACTTCTGATTGATTTGGAAGGCTTTATTACTATTATACTGTAACAGAACAGTCTGTTCTATGACCAGAGGACAGTCCAGTCAAGCATTATAAAGTCAGAGTTTAAGGGGGTAGTAGCTGTACAGTGCCCCAAGACACAATCAAACAATTCAAATGAAATTATGACACTGAGGTCCCTCTCATAATTCAACGTCACAGAGGTGTCAAGCTTTCATGCTATTCAGATAAACTGATTTGATCATATTTAGAATTTTAGTACTTCTTTAGAATTTTATTACCAGACTGATATAAACTGGAAAAGATGAATATGAAAAGCCTTTACAGAAATTATTCAGAATACCAAATTCCTAATTTGAAGTCAGAGTCATGTTTTACTGCATTTATTCCAATTATGTTCACATTTCTCCAGTGACTTGAAGAAATATTAAAATAAAATTAAAGAATTAAGGGTCTGGAGAAATCATCAGTTTTCATGCTGAACAGTCTGTTTGGTATTACTGTATTTTAATTTTTTTATGGTTTGCAGAATTCTTATTCAGTATTTGAATCTAAACATATATCTCAAGCTAAGATATTGTGAAAAGACAGTAACTTCCTAGGACTATAGAAAAAGAAGGAAAAAAGGAATGAAGTTTCTCATGGTCATAACTTACTTTTCATGTCTTGCAGAATTCCACATATCAGTTTTCTTCAATACAGAGTACACATTATCCCTCTTGGAATTCATAACACAGTAACTGTGTATGTAAATACTTCTTCAACTTGTAATTTTTGAAATGCATTGGTACTAGACCTCTAAGGCCTTTGTAGAACTATTTACAAAGGATGCATATTAATTATCCAGTCTCACTACAGGGTTCCTATGGTTGCCATAATCTTACAGTCAAGATACTGAATAATGTACTCTTAATTCATATCCTTAGTATGATACCCTTAATTCATGATTAATTCAGTTTCAAAGGGAATAAATACTATTTTCTGTTAGGAGTATCAGCCAAAAGCTTCAAAAATATTGTCAAATAGAATCTGAATAACTCACAGGTTATTTCTTCCCTTTTTAGCAGTGTGTACTTAAAACAGCAGCCAAAGGAGTAATTCCACACTAATGCCACTACTGACACTTGCAAAATGTGCATCCAGAGGAATTATAAGTATACAAATAATATCTATTATTTCTTAATATTAATATAATTAAGATGATACTGTTATTTATAATAATAAAATTATATCATCTTTGAGAACTGAATTTCACTTAACCATAAAAACATCTATGAGGGTACACTTGCAGGAACAACTAAGTGATAAACAAGTATGCCTACATCAGTAACTTTATTTTACTGCACCCTCCAAGATATTTTAAACTAACAGAAGCAGCTTGCCTTGGTCCCAACAAGGCCACAGCTACTCAGGCAGTCTGTGATATGGACAGGGAAGCACATGTACAGCTGGACAGGGCTGTGGAGTTATCCACTTGCCTCTTTTAAAGTATCTTCCCCAAATAACTGAGAAGTTAAACTGAACTATAGGGAAAGACAAGGAAAATACTGTCCTCAGACAAACAAACAAAATACTCTCAGCATGTTTTCCGACACTTATTTTTTTCTACTCACTTGCTGAATTACGTCAGGGTAAAGCATAGGGAGTCTCTCTGCAATAAGAGCCAATCCACCCATGCCAGCAAAAACTTGCAGTGGAGACTGAATGGGACAGGTTTCAAGAAGTGATTCATCTAGAACTGCATCCATACATTCATCCCCAGGACTGATGGCTTCATCTTCAGGGCAAGGTCCCAGTAAATCTGCATGCTCTACAAAAACAAACATAAAAGAAATTAATATATATCATCAACACTGTCTGTATTTCTTTGTCCTCATTTAAAAGTGGTTTTCAAAAGTACTGATTCCTTCTCAAGCAAAGACTGAGCCAAGAACCTGAAATTAATACAAGAATAACAAAAGAAAATAAACGTGTTAGTGGTGCCTTCTCGGGTTTCTATGGTTGAGATGACCCCCGAGGTATCACAAAGTCTTTTTTCCCAGCCCCGCGACTGAAGAAGTCGTCGAGATTCGTCAGTTCTGCTTTTCAAGGTTGTTTATTTTTCCTTATCTATTACATTCTTTCTCTGACCTGCTGAGATCTGCCTGGCAGCTCGGTTTGTGGCACACTGACCGCCCTCAGGGCGGTGTTATCTTTTTATACTAAGAACTACGTGTACTTTATTTACAATAATTTTCCAATACCTATCACCTATGTTAGACAGTCTGTCTCTACTCTAAACCAATCCAGAAGTGCCACCATCACAGCAGAAGATGGAAGACAAGAAGAAGGAGAAGGAGGACAGGACACACCCAGATTCCTCCATTTTGCTTTTTGAACCCCCATTCTAAAACCCCAAAATTCTGCTTTTTCACCCTGTGACAAATTAACTATCATTCTACTCAAACTCTTGTGGCTTTTAAACTTCACACAAAGTTGGTAATTTTTTCATGGGCTAAAATCAAAGGCACAGGTGTTTTTGACTCCGTGCCAAGGTCTCTGAGCCTTGCCAGGGTCTCGAATCACCCAGGGCAGCCAGAGGAATTTCCTGGGTCCTGACAGTGCCTTTTGCCAATGACAGCAGATCCATGTCAAACTCAGCATTATTTACACATGGCTAACATTAGAATTTCATATTTTATAAGAATTTGATCTATGCCTTCAAGACTTTGCTAATTTTGGAGTTATGACATTTTTTAACACTCTTTCATCTAGACGTGTAGGGTTTTTATTCTCCAATAAAGAGTTTATAGCTGAAGAAAGGAAAGATAACCTTGAATCTTAATCTGTTTTGCTTTTCACATGTCCTCTCTGTGAGGTGTCAAAAAGACCCTCTGTAAAAGCCATGAGATTTAATTCTACTCTTCCTCATGAAAAAAGATCATGATCTGGATTTCTGACTTTCTACTAACCTCCATCCTCCCAGTTTATGACTAAGCACCCTAATATCTTGTACAACAGACAAAAAATGAACATTCTATGCACTAACACACACAACTACATACAGAATATACAAAACCCTACCACAATTCCTTATTGCTAAACATCAGCCCTCTTTGCTAATTGCCACAGGCAAATTTCAGTGAATATTCTGTATATTTAATCCAAAAATCTGTTTTGCAGATTATATTTTTAAGCAATGTAATGCAGGGGTCGTCCACGTCTTTACAATACAGCCACATCAAAAGGCAGGAGAGAGCAAGTGGTCTCAGTATCTCTTCACTGTGAACATTCTGACACTCATCATAATCCTCAGTTATACTCCAAATATATAGCACACATGCTATTATTTACTATATACTTGTAAAAACACGGAAGTACATTAATGAATAACTTGTGCAGTTACCAAAATAAAATTCTTGTGAAAAAACATTTAAACAGAAGACACTGTATCTTTTAACAGATACTTCACCTTTTAAAACTGTTTCTTCCTAATTTGAAAGGGAATAAGAAACAGCAGGTTTTTCCCCGTCATAAATCTCAACTTTAAAACATGCAAGAAGCACCGTGTTACAAGGACATCACTGATATACTGTGGGAGGATCACTCTGCTTTGGAATAACATGATCAAAGTGTAAGATTTAATAAGCTTAAATCAAGGACATGTAGGAATATGTACATCAATTCATTCTACTTCAAAAACACAGACTATGAAAAGTCTGTCTGTCTGAAGAAGTCTTTCATAGACAGACTAAGAAAAGGTCACAGACACCTGCAAAGCAGGATAATCCCTGTAAGAAAATGTCCAATCATAACACTTTCAGTACATACAGCTTTGATGTCCACTCTTCTAAAGGACACAGGCTGACACCTCTGTGGAAATGCTCCTTTTCCCCACAGACAGTGGGTGAGGGTGTCACAAACTTGCTGGTATCAGCAAGGAACTGCCTTCCACCAGACATGTGGAGGATTCCACCTCACTAGGCCGAACAGGATTTGCAATTCAATTGCTTGCAGTGGCATGAATTGATCAGACTGCAGGAAATGCAAGATATCCTTCATAGTGATGGTTTTAAAACAAAGATTTTGACCAAAAACCTCACCCCTCTGTTTTGCAGTGTAAAAAGCTGTAAGCCTTCCCAAAGGAAGACAACAAGAAAATATAAACACAGAGATATTGATAAAGCATGGAAAACTGCTTCTCTGCAAAAGACACTTGAAAAGTAAGTTCTAAGTGAGTAAAGCTACAGGAAGATCCTTTCATTGTGAGTGCAAACACAGTAACATCTTCAATATTCACTCAAGGAGTTACACTTAAGTATGCTTTTCAAGTCCTTGCTTCAGTTAATTTTCTTATAATCCAACTGAAACCATTTCACCTCCAGGAGCATTTTCCAAGTTTTCAGAGAAGTCATGCACTTCACTGCGGAAAACTGCTGATCTCAAAAAAGGCATTGAAGCAGGCAGAAAAAAATGTTAATAAATGACACTCTTCCTCAAGTAATAGGAAATGTAGAACTAGAGACACCATGTGAACCCATAAAATCTATCCAGTAGGTCAAAAATCTATCCAGGGGTCAAAACCCTGCGGTCTGCTTTAAGTAGCAAGTAAAGGAGCACTGAAATGTAAGAATGATTTCTCTAGATATTACACACTAGGTAAGAAAAAGCAGTAGCTCTGACCTTCATTATTGCTGAGTGGTGATTGTGAATATAAGTAACATTTTGCTGTATATCATCGCAGATCAATGGATTTGTAATGACAAGCTCAAATTTAAACAGAAAAGTGCCCAATAACTTAATTTATTAAGTTCAGAGGACCTTTATGTCTTCACATAACTTTACTACTAAACTGAACCTTCTCTAATGATTTGAGTTTTATTCAAATAGTAAAATATTTACTGTATGTTTAGAATTTAAATAAAGAGCATAAGTAAACCAAAGTATTATTTAAAAAAGATCTATCTCTTAATAGTGTGAGAGATATGTATAGCCAAGCACTGCACAGAATAACGAAATGCTTATTTCAGACCAGATATCAAGAAAATGATAATTGTTTTTCAACACTTCTGTTTCTTATCTCTTCTAGAAACAGACTATCAAGTGAACAGGTTTTAAAACAAGCCTCTGTCTGAAAAGAACCGAATGATTAATTTTGGAATTCCATGAGTGTCAGCAGGCTGATAATCAGCAGATTACAATTAGCTTAATTTCAAAGTCCCATTTCCCTAAGTCTTGCCTAAAGGAATTATATAAAAATATTTCAGAACAGACTCCTGAGATAGATCTTCTCCTTTCCCCTTCCCCAGCAAGTAGATAGCAAACAATTGGCAGAAGTATTATCAATAAATACATCATATTAGAAACTGTTAAATGCTTTTAAAATTTGGAGTTATAAGATCTGCTTAGATGGCTTGAGAGAAACCTCCTTTTCAAAGCAGCATTTGGTACATAAGATAGCTCAATAAAAAAAAAAATTCACAGGCTTCTCTAACTCATATAGTTTCCAACAGCTCCTGTATTACTGGAGTTATGACACTTTTTTTAAGGTACTGTCGGGACCCAGGACATTCCTCCAGCTGCCCTGGTTACCAGCACAAACACTTAGACTTACTTACTAGAGAGAACTGATATACATGTCAAGAAATAAAATATACTGTATCTATACAATCACAATTGTATCACATACAATATTACAATGAAAAAAGAAAAGTGAAATCAGAGAAACCATATTGGAGCATTTCATAGATACAATTTAGGCAGGGAATGAATTAGTACTTTATCACAAAGTTTAGCTCTTATCTGGAAAAGAATAGCTCAGGAAAATCATCCAAGAAAATGCAAAAAACTGCTGTTTCTTATCAAGAAAATCAAAATAGTTTTTGTCCAAAATAAAAACATTTTTTGATAAAACATTTTTATCAAAAAAGTAAGAACACTCACCTTTTTCTGTGTGAAGACGTTTAAATGAGTCTGTTTTTGATAAGCTTGGATCTGAGATTACTTTGGAACCAAGTTTAACTGTCAAGTCTATGGATCGGTATCCTTGAGGGAGTTTGCGGTCATACAGCAGAGTCAGAAGCTGGGCAAGTGTCATTTCAGCTGGTAATGGCTGACCTAGACAACAAAGGCATCAAGTCAGAGAGGAAAATTCTGACTGGGTTACTTTTACATACATATCCAGGTGCTGTTCATTACTTGCACCACAAAAACCAAGTAGACTAAATATCACCTTAGTTTGGGCTCCAAACTAAGGCCTAAATTTTACCATTTGTTCTCTTGGGAAAGGGGGCCCCATCAGTTTGGAGCCCATCATCAAACAGATCTATGCCAGCATTCCCTAAGACAGCCCTGTGCTGAGAGCACAAACACTTGGCACATTTAAGAAATGGCCAAGGCTGTAATTTGATGTGCATTTTAAGTGGGTACTGGCTGCCTCCCACTATTAAACACCACCTATGCAGCACCACTGAACTGTGGGAGCAGAGAGGTGTCTGCGACCAGAAGGTAAAACAGGTGGTATTGAAAAAAGTGGAAAACAAAGAAACTAGCAATTCTTTATCAGGCGTACTAATCCCAAGCCTAGCTCACTACTCCTGTGTCAAGACAGCAGGAAAAAAAAAAAAGAAGGGCACTGCCAGGATCACTTTTCTCCACAGTAATGTAGACTTGAAATGCACATGCAATACAGTCCAAACTGATTACTCTAATTCAAGTTTTGGCCACTTTGTTGATTGCAAATATGTTCTTGCCTGAAATTACAAGCTAATCTGAAGGCTGAAAAATTTTGTCTGAAAACAAGTAGATTTACACATTAAATATTTTAGAGTTGGATCATATAATAGCATGTCCATTTCATCGTGATTGCACTTAATCATGTAAAACAACATCTAAGAGTTTCTTAGTAACAATCCATTTCTTCAATTGAGGATTATGTTTTAAGAAAAGCAAAAACTCAAAATGCCTTGCAAGACACGACCAGATCACAAATAAAGAAAGGTTTACATGACCATTGCAAGACAGTCAACATTTACCAGCTACATACTGAAAATAGGCACTGGGTTTTGATCTCATCTCCAAAACAGCAGTATCACAGATTATCTTGAGTTGGAAGAGACTCACAAGGATCAAAGCCCAACTCTTGGCCCTACACAGGACAGCCCCAAGAGTTACCACATGTGCCTGAGAGCACTTTCCAGGTGCTTCTTGAACCATCAGGCTTGGGGCTGTGACCACTTCCCTGGGGAGCTGATCCAGTGCCCAACCACCCTCTGAGGGAAGATCCTTTTCCTAATATCCAACCTAAACCTCCCCTGACACAACTTCAGGCCATTCTCTTGGGTCCTGTCACTGGTTACCAGTCACTAGAAAAGAGATCTGTGCCTGCCCCTCCCCTCCTTCCCTCATGAGAAAGCTGACTGCAACGAGGTCTCCCCTCAGTCTCCTCTTCTCCAGGCTGAACAAGTGACCTCAGGCATCCCTCATACAGCTTCCCCTCAAGGCCTTTCACTCTCTTCATTGCCCTCTTCTGAACTATTGTTAATAGCTTTAAGTCCTTCTTATATTGTGTTACCCTAAACTGCCCCCAGTACCTGAGGTGAGGCTGGCCCTGAGCAGAGTGGGACAACCCCCTCCCTTGCCTGGCAATGCTGTGCCTGATCTGCCCACTCTCCAGAAGAGCCTGTAACCATCCGTCATGGCACACCAATCACTGGACTCATCCCACCAGGTTCTGCTCATTGTCCTCGCTCGACTATATGATGCTTTTATCCCCGATGCTTTTATCCCCAGTTGTCTGTTCTGTTTATGCTGGAGAATAAGTTCTGCACCTTTAAGACTTGTTCTAAGAGTGAAGGGGGGAGAGAAGAAGCGCACAGTTTGTTTTCAGACACTGCACTCACTCCTCCACATTCCTGCTCCTGGCTGTGTTGTCTGCAGATGGACAGACAGCAGGACAGAGCTCTCCTTTGTTTAAGTTAGTTTTAGGTAGCTGAGGCAAAGAAGTTCCCTGGACTGTGGTTTTTTTTTCCTTTTCTTTGGATCTGTTTAAAGCTGCTCAGGCCTGAGCACCAGAAGAGCACCAGCAGCCCACACCTGTGGCCCACCAGGCCAGGCCTGGGCCACGGCATTTCCAGCACTGGAGGGACTAATCAGAGACTGAGTGAGATGAACTGCAACCCAGGGAGGGGACTTCTCAGTTTGTCATCTCTTTTGGAGCAGCAAGGGTTTTTATTGTTTAATATTGTTTAGGTTTTATTGTTTAATAAACAGGTTTTCTTCCACTTTTCTCCAAGGAGGTATTTCTTTCAGAACCAGCTGGGGGAGGGGCCAATTGAATCTGCTTTTCTAGAGGAGCCCCTTTGGGGGTTCTCTCCCAAATTTGCCCTGAACCAGGACACTCATCAATTTTAGATATTTTAATCCAAGTATACTATCCTGCTAATAATTGCCAGAGGATAGCCTCAAAGCTGGTAATTGGATAGTAAGTCTCAAATTTAGGGATTTTTGAGTGAAAATGACTTTCATCAGAAGTTAACCCCTTAATTCCATTAGCTGGATCCAGACAAGAAGCTGTTCTGCATAATAATGAAGCGTTTCACTCATGGTTCTGTCTTTTATTCCTGATCTAAGTCACTACAATTTCTTCTTGAAAAAGAGAGATTGCCAATCTTGCTATACCACATCTGATATACATGGAACATGACCAACTGCTCAGGACATGCTGTGTTTTTAAAACACAAATGTTATGGAATTCAAGAATATTCCTGAACTGGCAAATCAACCCTTCAGAGAGCAAAGAGAGTGAGATGGTTGCCCACTTAGAACCTGGAGTAATAGGGCATTGGTACCAGTTCAGTTCTGCCTTGTATGTGGAAGAAAACCTATGATGTCACCTTTCAAACCCACCCTGCTTTCATTTGTGAGTGAAAGTGTTTTGAGAGTTTTCTTAGGAATAAGATACTAAACTTCAAGGGAGATCAATATAATTGCCACTTTTTTTTGAGCTGCTATGATGCTACAATGCTGCAGTTGCTGATGTTGCAATGATTTCCAGTTGAAAGCTGTTTACCAGCTCCACACTTCCAAGATGCTAATGCCCATTACCATTGTAACAACTTCCTGATGATGTATCAGCCACTGAAAAGACCATAATTTTGATACGTAAAATGTATTATTAAAGTTACCTGGTAGTAGTTTATGGTACAGATGAAAGACTGGAACACTAATGGTCTTGCTGGAAGATTCTCCTCCTGAGGAAGAAGTACCAACTTTATCTGCCATCACTCTTCCTCGCCTCGATGGTGGGCGTGGAGGGGTGGACGAAACAGCTCTTTTTGACTGAGATTTCAAACCTAGTACAGAAGTAAAAAATTTCAAGTTGTTCTATTATTTCATACCTTCAGTTTGCCAAGATACAACATACTCAAAACCTTCAATGATAGAAAAATACACAAATTTTACATCACTGGCTAATAAAATACCAGAACAACATTTTTGTATAAAACATATTTAGATATAATCCCAGTATTTTTAGTGAAAAGACTGTGCATTCTCTTAAGCCCCAAACATAAACCAAACCATAACTAGATGATGTCATGCAAAAAAAAAGCAAAAGCTATTCTGATTCTGCTGTCATTGAAGAGTGTCTCACAATAGGCCCTAGAGCAAAATGTTTTTAGGCTGTCTTTTCACCTGAAGGCAAGAAAGGCCAATTTTTCCAAACTGACAGACATTTCAGCACAGATTATAGCTAATAACCCCTTGTCTGGCCTACAAAGGTGACTTTAGCTGCAGTACTGACAGTACCACATGTGATGAAAGGTGTCTTTATATGCACTTTCCAAGTTCCCTGACCCCAAAATATTTGAAGTAAGCACTGCATGAAAATCAGGAGGTAGACTAGCTACAGAAGAGCTTACTGTTACTACACAGCAAGACTGCCTTATCTTAGGACAGCTTAAGGTGACTTAAGGTACAGCAAAATTATACTGCAATCATGTATCCTTCTGTTCAGGTGACAGAGGTAAAAAGCCATCAGGTCAACAGACAAAGACAGACAGTTACTAACTCATCATTGAGCAAGAGCTGCCACAAAACTAACAAGATCTACACTTCAAATGCTGTAATACACTCTGATTTCAGCTGATCATTAGAAGCAGCTCTAATGTACAACACATTGTCCAATAATCTCAGTACACTACACTAGCTTGCTTCAGGAAGATCAGGCTACAAATATCATCTTTTCCCTGTACTAATTTTACCCATAGGTAAAAACGTAAATACTTTCAATTTCTTGAGATTCTGAGGACACTACAAAACCCTCAGAATATATGAAAAATTATCACAAAAGAAGAAAATATTTGACAAACAGGCAGTAAAACAAATCCAAATTAAATAAGTTTACATTTAAACTCTTACTAAATTGGAGAAAATTGGAAATATCAGAAAAAAACCTGAAATCTGCTTCTTTTTAATAGAGAATGAGCTATATCATGCAGTAGGATGAGCGATGTAACTGGAATGACATGGCTGACTGTGCTATGCCCTATCTTCAACTTTGCTTAGTATTTTTGTTTCTTTCTAGATTTTTTGTGTTTTAACCCTTTCCTTAGACCTATTAATATTTTAGATACTACTAAAACATGTTTAACTTAAGTGGCACCTACTGTAACTATTTTATCAGATAAAGATGCTGTAATTAACATAGCTATGTTGCTTTAAATGCACACCAAGTTCAGTGAAACCGCAGCCCTGTTCAGCCTTTGTGTTAAGTTATATGTACATCTAAAAACCTGAAATAAAAAGCTTAAGAAATATTGGTGCCAAAAGTCAGAGGAAATCAGCATCTCTGCTTTATGCTTCATGAAGTGTGAATGAACTCGAGGTACCTCAATACTGGCAGAAAGCTAGATAGGAAAGGAGTAGTTTGAAGTTCATTAATCAACATCAAACTGAAAGACTAATGACTTCAACAGCCATCATCTGAATTGGAACATTTGTGTACCACTGCAAAATTACTATGTTCAACCTATATGCTCGAACAAAAGGTTTGCATTTTTGTAAGAAAAAGGGCTTACATGAGAGGCTTCTGAAGGTTTGGCTCAATAGTTTTTATAAACTGAATGCTTTGAAACAAACTCCAGTATTAGTTGTTTCCAAGTGGAATAACGTGGGTTTATGCCAAAATCTCCATTTGACAGTTTTTAGTAGAGTACCATTAGCTGTTATGCAAAATATGTGGACACCTTTTATTTCCAAAGCATATTTTCAGAAGAGAGGTGACTAAACCCTGTTGTACCAGCTACTGCAAAAAGCAGAAGCAATAATACCCTCCAAGCTCCAGGTGTCTTTAAAAAATGCTGCAAAATACCCTAGCAACAGCATCCACGGAGATATCCCTGACACATATATTTAGGTGTACATAGAATTGAAAAATTTGTCACAGTATAATCTACTAGAGGCAGCTGTTTCACCAGGAACCAATCTTTCTTGCCTAACAGTCAGTTACATTACAACTGTAGTACCAGCTGCTATGATATTTCTAACCATCACTAGATATAAAGTTAATTATTGGTAGATATTTTCTTCCCCCAACACACTTTGAACGCCAGAAAGATCCATTTTATAAAAGATAGAAGAAAAAGACATACCAGAAGCAACAACAACGCTGTAATTGTCCTGAAATCCATTTTCTGCTTTAACTTTTTCTTTCTCCTCATAATTCTTCTTTTCTTTATCTTCCTTCTGTTCATTAATTAGCTTAGCTGTAATACTAGGCGTATCTGTATGGGAATGGAAGGGATAAGGACAAAAAGAGAGGAAAGAAAAGCATTTCAAGATACTAAGTTGATTTTATTAGTTTCTAAGCTGTTAACAAGGCTATTCTCAACTACTGTAGCATTTCAGAGCTCCAACACAGGCAGCAATAGTACGTTTTTACCTATTAAGGTATTACAGCAAATACCCAAAAACTCTGTTCTCTGACAATTTAAATGTGTAAGTTTAAAGTCATTACTTGATGAGTCAAGTGTTTTCACCTTAAAAAACACTAAACCACTGCAATCAACCAAAAATGAGATTAAGCAAAAAAATCTCTAGCCAAACCCAAACCCAACAAACGAAAAAACCCACAAAAAATCTTGACAACAAAAAAAAGGAAAAAAAAATCCAACAAAAAAAGAAATATCAAAACTTTTTTTTTTCAAGGATGGCTGCAGACTTATTTAAACATGATCTTGTATTTGGGTCTGGATATTTCTTGTTACATACTGATCCAATTTCAGAACTGGCAAATTCTCTTCCTTTGGAAGAGAAAACTGGAAGATGCCAGAAGTACACTACACAACCAAATCTTGAGCTGTTTAAGAGAATATTGGATTACTGCAGTTCGACCATTTTGGTTCAATCACTAGCACAGATCACAACTATCAGTACATTATTAAATCTAATCTAACTTATTAAATCACTGATGATTGGTGACAATGGACAATTTCATACCCTGTGTAGTACAACACTGGCACCAAAATGGCTAAGTAATTCTCTAATTGTTTCTGAGTTGTTTCCACATAGTCACAGCAGCTTTAAGGTACAACCAGACTCAAGACCCAGAAGTAACATGCAGCTACCTTTAACTGTGTGTCACCAGTGGGTGAGGTGCTGAAAGGGATGTGATTTGGCTGCCTGGAAATATATTATGATTTGTGCTTGAAAACATTAGTTATGTCTGTATTAGACAACACTACTAAAAAGAGATACAGAGTGTGAAACTACTGCCACTTAGGACTCAACATTCACACACATACACTCTCTCTATGCACAGATCTGTGTGTATACATACAAACGTGTGTGTATACATATATACACACATACAAAAGTATCTTTGGGACTGTGTATAGTTTTGGCTTTTAAAAAACTTTCATTATTATTACTACTACTATTATTATTATTGAATTTCTGAGTTGCTCTAGTTTTGTCCCATGGACTCAATGTCCACTTACTGCTGAGGAATTTAAAGGTCATTAATAAAATTATTAAAGAAGGTTAAGCAAGGGTATTTTAACTACCCAGGTGAAATCCAGATTTGTTGTTCAGTTTTTCTGACTCCAGCAGTAACTCAAGTCTAAGGTGCATGAACTACAAAACAACTGGTACTCATCCAGGCAATCTTATCTACTGTGTACTGCACATTTTTTTCCTATGGTGAAGGGATGCAAGCAGCAGATCTATCAATGATTTCATGACCCCTTTCTCCCCCTCTCTTTTTTTTAAGTTGGGAAAAAAAGTACAAAATGAATATGGGTCTTGTGACTTATTCATGCAGAAAGTATGAAATGGTTAATTTGAGAAAATTAATTAATTTAAGAAAAAAGAAGTTAACCCAATGGACAGATTCTGAACAGGAACTTCATGACTTCTATTGCTATAGTGGTGACAGCCTTTTCTTTATTTTCTACCCCAGTCCACCCCTTCTCTCTCTCTCACCCTAAACACACAGCTTGCTCCTCTTATAGTCAAGCCTTCTTTACTCTGTCCTGACCATGGACCTCCTAGAATGCCATACAAGAACCACAAAGCCAAGGCACAACAATGCAGCAGCAAACCCTAAATTATGGTGCTCTACAAAGTCAGCACCATTTTCAATTTCAGACATGACAGTCTACCACATCATCACATTCTCCTCTCCAGACCTTATTAGCACTGGCTACCAAGCTGACAACAAGGCACCACTAAGGCAGCTACTCAGGACAGTTTATGTCGCTGCTCAGCAACTGATCCCTACCTCATAGGAAGTGACCATCCCACCCATTACAGTAATGAGATCCTTGTGCAGTTTGTGGTCAGAAAAACCTGAGTCACATTTCACACATGACTCTCTGGACAGTAAATAAATACAGAATTCTATCAGAAATAGTGAACTATTCCTTGATAAATAAGATTCAAGCATTTAGCTAGGAATGGATATTTTTCTATTAAAATCCTAAAACACATCTTGTCCTTTCTAGTATTCTGCCAAATAATATTTTAGTACTCCTATCAGCTTGTTAGGTAACGTTAATTGGCCCAACAAATTTGTAAGTGTAAAAGTTTTCCATAAACATAAAAAAGCAATAGTTGCTTTTAACTCCATGAAAACCTGTCTCATAAATAAAAAGTTGATCTACCCTGAGTTCCAAAGTACACAATCAAGTAAACCTACATCTAGGAGCATACATATCTAGTCAGATGAACAGGCAACTAAGAGCACACCCTTCAGTGCACATCATCTCCTATTTGACAAAAACATAATTGCTCTAACAATCTTTGACTTTTCTTTGGTATTATTGAGAACTAGATTTTAAGAGTAAAAATGGAAGTCCTGGATTTATTTTTTTTAAAACTAGACATGTATAAAACTGATTTTTCATTTAACATGTCCAAACAACTTTTATTCTATTTATTACTAGAGGAGAATCAACTTGCCTTTTGCCTGGTTTTACCTAGAGAGCTCTGGCATGGAGATGACATCTTCAGTATGAATTCTACTTGTTAACTAAATTTTAAAAAATTATTTCCCATAATCTTTAACATATAGTTCTGTTTCCTGAAGTATTAAATAACCACTAAAATTAAAGGTGGGATTCATTTTAAGATTAAGATGTCTACCATTTAGGTGTCAAAATCCATATTATGGTCTGTGAGAGATTCATCTCTCAGTGTATATTCAAATAGTACAACTGAAAGTACTGAAATTTAAAAAACAAGTAAATTAACTAATGCCATAACATTACCCTCTCACTGAGCATAATTTTAAAATTAATATCTAAAAGTAAATGATACTTTTCATTTTTCATTTAGTAAGCAAATGCAAATATTTATAGAGCAGACAAATGTATAACCACAGAAATTAGATGGAGCCCTTATCAAGGTCCTTTTCACAGGACATACATCTCCACCTTGAGATGTACCACTAAGTTCCAGACTATTAACTGACAAAATTTGGGGAAATTTAATGAAAGGATAAAAGATAGTGTGTTTTAAATACTGATATTTGCAGTATAATTTGTATGGTCAAATAAACAATGTAAGTTTTTTTTAAACTGCATTTAAAAAAGAAGCAAAACAAAACCATGAACTATTGCAAACTTGCCTGACACACGATCAAGAACCTCTGCTAGAGTTGTTGAGACAGGCAAGTGAAGAGTACGAAATTTGTGTCCAGCTCCGTACATTGGATGTTGAATTACATGACTAGTAGCATTAATTCTACCTTTGTACAGCTGAAAGGAAAAAACAGTCAACATTAATTATGACATTAAGACTGAGAAATAAGTTAAATCACTATGTTCTTATAAAGCCACATCAGCTAGATAAAGCTAAATCCTTAGTATGCTAAAAAAGAAAACGAATATATCCTTCAACTTCAGAGGTAAACAGTAAAAATACATCAAATTAGGACATGTTTAGCTTTTTAACTCCAAATAATTTGTTTTGAAAGCCTACAATATTTTTAGGACCAGAAACAGTATGATATCATCTTTGCTTTAAAAAACCCAATCATTTTACATAGTTGTAATATGAGAGAAAAACCACATGCCTAAGATTTGCCATTATTTAGGAAACAAAATCTTAACTTTGAAACTAAATATTAAAAAATAACAACGTACTTAGAGTAGAGAAAGATGATGTTTTTCTGTTGCTCTCACTTGAGGAGCAAGTTTATTCAAGACTTAATATCTACTTTTTGTTTTTATGACAAGTAACTAAGTTACTACTAGTCAAAACATTGCAAATATTTTACCATAATGTATTTTAGACAGCCCTGATGACCTTTTTATGCATATGAACTTACAGGACCAATTAATCATTGTGCAATGCAATTGTAAAAAAATTATTTCCTGACAACCAGAACTGAGCTTCTGAAAAACAGTTTTGGTAAGAACTTTTAAGATAAAAATAAGGAATCAATCTTTGAAAGGTTATGTTGCTGGATATTCTAGAAGTATATCCTGTACATCCACTTTATTTTTATGGTTTCTCTTTGCATCTTATAGGAAGAATCATCTCACTAAGAACACAATTTCCCAATGTTTTTAATAAAAGAAACTGAACTATGACAATTTCATGACATGTTTTCTGCTTTTACATATCTAATAACAGGTTCTGTAAAAATCTGTTGTATGTAAAATAACAGAAATCTGGTAACTGATGTTGCCTTGACATTATCAATCAACTTGTTAACAATTATTCAGCAATTTAAAACATTTAAATGTTTGTGCTAAAACTGTATTTGTGCCTCCTTTTCCATTTTATACTATCTGATCCAGTTTCCCTCTCATGTTCTCTCCTGCAGTGCTTTACTTCTGAGATGCAAAAACCAAAGCAGCAAATACTTTTTTCTGGAGTATCTTTATCTGGGAGTATCAGATCTTTTAAAGAAACTTCTGGTTTTGCCCTATTTTTTTAGTCACAGCCTTCAATGGAGAGCACTTCAGACATCAATTGTTATTCTGTTCCAGTGAAGCATGTGGAACCATAAAGCATACATCTGCTTTATAAATTAATTCACATATTTGTGACTCTATTCATGGCATTTTGGCTAACTGCTGAAGCATGTCTGCCAATTTTGACTATGACTGATCCTTAATGATACTGCTAAGGACTACTGAACAGATATTGTATCTATATTTATTGCTAGTGTGTAAGGGTACTATTAAAAAGCCTTCTGTAAGATCAATTTCAGTTGTCAGATCCTTCAGAAGAAGTACATTTCCAACAAATATTTTGTGTTATTGTAGCACAGTGCCTTGAATTTCCTTCTAAAATGATGAGTTAAAATTCAACAGTACTTTCATTTCCAAAATTCCATCATGTGTACAGCAGAAAAAAGCTGCTAACATGTCAAACAAAGCTGAATATACTCAGACTTAAGATTCACAGGCTAAATTTATCCCACGTTTACCATATGGTATCAAAAATTCTTACTGGACAAGGGGACTGAAGAAACAAAGTCACTTTCTCATCCTCTAGCATCAGCTGCAAAAAAAGCCTCCTAATAAATCCTGAAATATTTCCAGAGGTTGGGAGGTTCCCACGCTGAGGAGAGGACTGGAACAATTCACAGAGAACCTGAGAAGGCAAAATGATATCAGGTTTAAAATATTTCTACATTTAGGTCTTTAAAATAAAGCTCTACACAGCCAAAGTAGGCAGTGCCTGAGATCCACTTCCAGTTACCACACCAGCTCAGAAATGTGCACCACTGAAGAAAACACCAGCAGCAAATAAGGCCCTTAATATAAAAGTTTAAAACGCTGACTCCAGCGAAGTAATTGTAAACATATAGATTTCTCAAAAAGATAAAAGAAATGAAAATAAAGTAGTCATAAAACCAGCTTTTGAATCCCTAAAGTGAACATTTCCCATGGCATAATGCATTATTACTCCCAGCCATTAACAAAGAACTGACTCAATTTTTTACTGAAGTCTACTTCTTCCTAGAGTATCATTATTTTTAATGCTGAAAAAGCATTTTTTCATTATACTTGCATTCAGCTAGGTCTGCAAGGTTAATGAATGTGACAAAGATTGCTGAATCTGCTCTAGAACGCCAAATGCAAAGCCATATTCTGCAATATCCTGTATTTCCTTGGACACAGGTTGCACAAGCAAACTTCCCAGGAAATCTCCTTAGGTTACTAATATAAAATATGTGTGAAGCTTGCTGTTCAAATTCCATTTCACAAAAGTTTAGCCCTATCCACTTAAACAGTCTTTTGGAGTTCAGTCAAAAGTTTATTTCTTTAAACCAAGAGGAAGACAAATCTATACAAAGGACTGCACAACCATGCCAAAACATTTTTATATGTTTCAGACTCAAATCAACAAGCTAACAATTTTAATATAAATTTTGCCAGTCAATGACAGTTTACAAAACCCCAAGTTATTATAAAGAAAGGTAAAAACACAGAAAGTTTTCAAAGCATTAAAACATTATTCTTCTCTCTCACCTGTGCCATAAGTCTCTGGTTATTAGGATGGCAAGAGATGCACTGGAGGAAGAAAGCAACTGTTGCATTTTCAATTGCTGTCCGCTGCTGAGTGGTCAATCCTGTGGTCACAGTTGAAGAAAGAGAGCTGGACCTTGCACTGCTCTGCTGTGCCGTCATATTGTGTCCTCCAGAGGTAGCACCAGAATGGCACAACAGGAATAAAAGTGCTGTCCACAATGGATTGACTTCAGAGCCACCCAACCAATCCTTCATCATGTGGCTGTTGCCAACTTCTGTCAGAAACCTGAGAACAGGAGCAACCAGGTCTGCCGTGATGGGCATTTTATTAAAGTGCTGTGGAACATGGTGCCTCCTGAGCCTGTCCTGGCTGATATCCATTGATTGTGCAGTGCAGTCAGAGCTGGAAGTATGGTTAAAGCAAAAACTAGCAAGACTTCTTACAAGCAGTGAAGGCAAACCTGAGTCCAGTAACTGCTTGATAGCTTCAGGAGACTGAGATGAGGCAGCAAGAGTAGCCAGGTGAGACTCTGTTAGTGCAAGAGGGGCTTGTGCATTTTTAGAGTCATCTGTCAAAGATGAGCTAAGGTCCTGCTTTTTGCTGTCATCAGTCATAGACAGTCTGTGCTGACACTGCATTGGAGGAGGAGTGATACCCATCCATCCCATCAGTAAGGAAAAATAATTTGGGTGGATGTGGCACATGGAACAAAGCAAGCTATCAACAGCTTTCTTCAAAACCATGTTGCAAGGAAGAGACATGGACCAGTTAAACAGTGACCTGGAGAAGACAGAAAATTGTATCAATACATAGTCTGCCAGTTATTTTTCCTTTTCTATCATTAGTTCATACACCATTTTTGCACTTTTATGATTTACTATTACAGAAGCTAATGTGAAACACTCCATGCTGAACTTGGAAGCTTCTTTTAGATCACAATATCAGCAGGATGCTGATTACCCACAAAAAGCATTTCTCAACTGCATGCTTAAATTTTTTTCACCATACTGTATTTTAAATAGATACAATTCAGCTGCACACAAAAACCAGATTTCAGTCTTTCAACAGTTGTCATACATCTCATCCACTTTTAACCAACTGCAACCTCTTTGTGCTGTCAATTCTCCAAGCTGCAGCTGTTAGGGTCACACACATGATCCTATGCGTGTGTACAAAAGTCATTTACATGAAGGTCTCAATTCCTTGTAAGAACTGAAAGTAGTTTAACATGTTCCAAAATTTTTGAAAATTTCCCTTATTAGGGATTTTCTTAAAGACGCTGCAAAAGAAATGAAAGCAGCAACAACCTTGTTGCTTGGACAACACACCCTTCTTATCCTTACTTGACATAATTTTAGGACACAAATTAACAACAGAATTATTCCTCAGCTATTCTAAAGTCCTACCTACCTTTGGCATCACATCCAAGTACTACTATCTGCTTGAATGCTAATCCAAGCCATTTGAGTGCAGAAGCTAATTTAGCTCCTGTTATCCAGCCTAAATTTCAGAAAGGGGAATTGTAAAGTAAAATGATAATTTCTTCACACAGACTTGTCCAGA
This sequence comes from Melospiza georgiana, assembly GCF_028018845.1. Taxonomy (NCBI): domain Eukaryota; kingdom Metazoa; phylum Chordata; class Aves; order Passeriformes; family Passerellidae; genus Melospiza; species Melospiza georgiana. The sequence goes on along the minus strand of NC_080432.1, from coordinate 49,102,917 downwards.
GTATGTGAAGTACTTTAAAACAAAACCACTTTTCCAAACTGCATTCACAGTACCTTGACACCACAGATGTTACATTATCTTAACATTTACACACAGAAGTGAACATGCACTTCATGCCATTCAATGCTAGGTTTTTAAATTAAATTTGGATGTATTATTGTATCTTGCATTCCCCATTTGAAGGCAAGGATTGTTTTCCCTTCTTCTGGATGGAAATGTTATTCTGTGTTTAGTCTAAGGGCATTCTAGGAACTGAAGGAACTCTCTGGGTCTAACCCAAAGTTGGATTTATCACAGTCAAAGATTGATAAAACCCCTCCCCAACAGAAAACTCATCTCAGTGGCTAAATGATCTATAACTCTGGGAAGACAGCCACAATTTCCAAAAGTCCACATGTAGTAAAGCTACACTTAACTCTTCTCCAAATATATATTAACACAATCCAAATGCTAACATCTTCAGCATGAGTTCATGCTCTATGAAAAATAAGTTTTTTTTCTAAATACATATTTAAAAATAACTATGGGATTAGCATCCATTGGCCAAAGCAAAAATACTGAAATGGAAAAAGGGGATGATGGGAAAATATTTCCAAGAACAAAGTGATTTATCACATGAAGGAGAAACTTGGAGCTATAGCTAGAATCCATTACAATATTTCAAAAGTTACAATACCAAAGAAAATGAATACACAAGAAAAGTTACTTTTATCAGAAAAAATATTTGCCCATATAACTCTGACAAAAAAGCTCTTATATTTATTAAAGAATATATTTTATCATTTGCCCCAGATGGTGGCCTACATGAGTGATAGTTTTATATCTGGCAGGAGGTAGGGGAACAGGGTCATATTAGAACTTGCATACTCAAACTAGGTATAAACTATCATTTCTCCCTGTAATGAAAACAAGACACTTTCCTCCAAAAGACAGGAACTCAGCTGTGAAACCAACTTTATATATAGATTTTATATAAATCTAATTGGGCTGTCCATTTTGGAAAGTCCATTTTTATTAGAGCTTTTCCTTTTCAAATGTTAAAATGTGTTTCTGTTAAAGTGTATTGCTAAAAGGACTAATTGACCTGCAATTTAAAATCCTTAAACAGATTCCCATGATGAACAAGCTCATTTTGAATTAAAATTTATCTACATCACTGTATCACTGAAGAGTCTTTGGAAATTGTCTTGTTTCCAAGTAATGTAAGAGTTCCACATGCTTGTACCTGTAACCGTAACTTACACACTTGACAGTGCTTTAAATGTTTGACTATGCTTAAATGAGACTGCTTGTGAAAAAATATGAAGGTTTCCTAAAACCAACAACAAAACCATGTGCAAAGATCCCTTTATTAACTGCAGCTGCATTCAACAGTACAAATCAAAGATGCCTAATGCTATATCCCTTAACTAAAAGCCATTTTCCTATAAAACGTGAAAAAAGTGTTATGAGGCTTTTCTGTTTTGTTTAACTATCTCTTCCATTTAAACAACATAAATTGCAAATACTATATCCTATATTTTCATTTTGGGAGTCGCTAAGAGTATACATTTGGTGTTTAGGGTGAACTTCTCTTTAGAATGCATCAAAATGAAGCAAGTTCATAGTTTAAGATTCACTCCAGATTTTGTGCATTCATTTCTTTCAAGTCCAGCTAACCAGAAGTGACAACTCCAAGAAAACATTACCACCTTCCCACCTCTCAGTTATAGATACTGGATACTGAGACAAATAAAATAATGCTTCGGTAACAGCATCCTAATGAAGATCACTTACATCTACTGTGAAAATTACTGCAAACAATTTCAGCAAGAACAGTCCATTAAAAAACCTCATGAATGAAACCATGAACCAGCTTACCTTTCACATATATGCAAAAATACACATGGACTTCCTGTCTCATTTCAGATTTTTGGGTCTTTAAACACAATTATACCTGGAATATGTCAAGTGCAGCTTTGAGTTTAGAACTACAAAACGATCTGTTTGGATAGGTATCCATTTGTTTGTTTAGCTATCCATTCTATCAATTAGCTTCACTTTCCACTACTATTTCACAATAAGTGCCCTTCAAGTTGTATTACATCCATGAACAAAACAATTTAATTACAAAAATAACGTGGTGCTAAACTTTGCTTTACTTACTCAAAGAGCTCCCTGTCCAACAACGCTGGCAAATCGTATTCAACAAGCAATTCGTAACTATGCCACAGAATTGCTGCCACACAATGCAGGTGGGAAGGGGATGGCATCAGCAGCCCATACTCTCTGGTTGAGCTATTGGGACAGATGTAGCTGACCCGGCCACTTTTTTTCATAGCTGCAACTCTTGCAGAATCACTGACCCATTTCAGCAATGCTTGAATTCTGGAAGACAAGATGATGCTGCATATTATAAACGAGAAAAGAAACAGAGGTCAAATCAGCTTGCTGGGTTTTTTGTAATCCAATTTACATGTTTATATCTTTCTTTGATGTAAAGCTTGAGAGTGAGCTCAAGCTCTTTTTTCTCAAGACTCAGATCAGGGCAAAATTTAATAAAAAAAAAACTTATCTTGGACAGCCAAATGTGAACCTTTGACAGAAAAAGAAAATATAGCAGGTATTTAAGTTCTGACTATTTGTTTTTCAACTGACTTTTCTCTCAAAGTTTTATCACATTTATAAGAGCAGAAATAGAGGGACAAAGAGAGCATTCCCTGAAAAGGATGAAAAGAGCTAGAACAGAAAACTGGGAGAGCTTATTCAGATTTCTGCACTTCCATGTTACTTCCTAACAATGAGATTCCAAAAATGTTTGGTTTTGTGAACTAATATCAAGCCACTGTTTAGCAGGTTATTTTTTGAATATGCTTCCATATGACAACCCAAATAGCATTACCTATCTTTTGTTCCAGGGTCTTGAGTTGTTCCAAGCTGATAAAGAATGTCTATTGTGGAGTCAGAAGAGAGACCATTTAATCTTCCAAACAGTAAAGGGCTATTCAGATCTTGCCGCATTCAAAAAAAAAAAGGGGAGGGGAAATAACAGAAGTACTTACATACATATTTTTTAAGTGTACTAATGACATTATTACAGAATTGCAATAGTAACATTGAATTAAGTTTCCCCATTAACATAAGGATGAAATTCCTATACACATCACTGTTTCAAAACTGCACATTTTGTATGTCCAATGTTCATCTTTACTATGAAATGAAAAGCCATTACAACATCTATCAGATACAGAACTTATAGCAGGGTATTCTTCAACATATTCCAAAAAGACATGACTAATTCCAAAAGAGCTGTCAAACCTCTTGCTTTACAGAAGCAAACACTTTTTTTCAAAATGAAAGCTTATTTAACTCCAATTTCCATCAATGGGATTACAGCTGAAGATTTCCACAGATTATTTCCTATTCAGCTTCTCCTCACTGTGTTTATCCTCTACTCTGCCACAAAGTACTTTCCTATCTAACAACATTGCAGCAAAAGAGAGAAGTCTATGCTGAAGCACTAACTCATAGCAAAAGAAGTAATGGAAGCCATTTTACAAAGAGTGTTTTCTGGTAGCAACCTCAAAACAGGAACAATTGAATTTCTTTCATTTAGGAACTACAAAACAGCAAAGTGGTATGAAACCATAATTATAAAGCCCCCAGTTCACTAACAGAACAGCTTCTGCAATACTTTACTGTGGGACATAGAACGTAATTATATCTTCATTATGTACCTCTACACATAAATATTTTCAATGTTGAAAATACTCAGAATATTCAGGTGTTCAAAATTCATACTGTTTTACAGACTACTGCTGCCCAAATTCTGCTGCATTCTCCTTAGCAGCATTTGTGGCAGTACTCTTTATTTTAAAACATCAGCATGCAGTGTCTAAAGTAAGAGGCATTTAGGATACACTGTGCATCTTACGCTGTCTTCAAAACACCCATCTAATTATGAAAAACCAAACAACTCTGGGAGCACTGCTTTATCATGGCAGGACTACCCACATACAAAGACTGTGATACTTGGAAGCCCAACAAAGCACAATGAGCAACCCAGGCTCAGAATCAGAAAGCATCATGTAAATACACTGAATTTGTACTTTTATACAAGCAATGCTTTTAAGCAGCAACTGAAAAGAAATACACTGCACTCACCTGCAGGATCACTCCCTGATGCTGAGCAGTTTCTTAGAAGAATGTCAATCAATTTTAGGCCAATTCTGGTGGACTGAAGCCCAATTTTCACAAGCACAGCCTCAATGTTGGGAGAATGCATCCCACAGTAAGGGGACATTAGTAAAGCAGCACATGTCTGCAACAGATTAGCAGTGGGTGCTGCAGCACTGGCCATCATTCCTTCCAAATCACTTATGTGAGTGAGGCAGTGGTGTAATAATCTTAACCATCCAATACTGAAAAGGAAAACAGAAAAATGAGCTAATGTATTATTTTATTGCATTACTTACCTGTATTAGATTACAGGACAAGTAGTGCAGAAAACTTCTGTGACATGATCAAACATCATCTGAGCAAAGCAAATGACTGAATTCAAGACCACAATGAAATACACATTAGCAATGCTGTTGCAATCATTGGATTAAGAATATAAGAAAGGCAGGGTCTGTGGACAGAATGAGTTAAGAGCCTGCCTTAGTTTTATTACTAAGGTTTTTCAAGATTTCTCAATTCACATACATATTTCTTCCAATAGGAAGAAATCCTTCCCTGTTGAGGGAAGGATGAAAGAGAAGGTGTTTATATATGGAGATGGGTGTGGGGAAGGTTTGGTTTTATGGATTGTTGTTTGTTTTTTTTCTTCTTTGTTGGGTTTTGTTTGCTTGTGTATTGTTTTTATTTACATCAAATGAGTGAAAGTGCAACAGTAGTTGGCATTAAAATTATACACCTGCACAACTTCCCTGACATTACAAACTTTTAGATCATACATATTTACAATAAACTACATGAACCCTAGGGAACCTGATTTAAAATACATCTAGAAAAAGCACAGGAATTAAAAATGTGTTAGCTACTACATTTCCCTCATGTCTCTCATTCTTTGACAAAATTGTTGAGAAGTTCTTTTAATAATAAATCCTGAGAAATAAACCTATTGTAATAAATCAATTTGGCAACACATCTATTAGACTTTACACCACAATACTATTTAAACTAGAATCGTGAACAAGATGGCAATCTAAGCTGTATGTGAAATAAATGCCATCTTTCACTGACATGTTCTCAACTAGCAAGTTGTTTTGACAACTAACCTTTACCACAGTTTTAAAAAATGTCAACTTAATTACAGATCCTAAATTAGGCTTACAATTTAATTTCAGAAATCACTTACTCCTAAATCAATTGGATTCATTAATAAAAAAAGAGCAAGTTCTCTGCTATGTCTAAAATAAAATTTATGCCAATTTTATTGAATATATGTTTCACATTACTATCACTGTTTTACTGATATACTTACAACATTAAGTTGAAAGCCACAATAAAATATTTCAAGAAATGAAGAACATACATTGACCTTTCTTTAGATGCTGGTTATTCTTGTGTGACTTTATAACAACCTTTTCTTAAATAAAAACAGTATAATTTGGCTACAGTAATTTTCTTCACTTCTATTTAAGAGCAAAGACCAATTTCAGTTATACAGCTTTTATAAATGCAAAGCTAAAGTATTCATGTTCTCTAAATTTACTTATGCTCTCAAAATTTTCCCCTGCAAAAGAAAGGTTTTCAAAACTTTCCCATGTTCTCTTCAAATATATAACCATTAAGATTTAAAGATTAAATATTTAAAATTAATGAGTTTTTTACAACTTAGTAAGATAAATTTAAGAGCCAGGAAATGTCAGAAATCCTTCCTGTAAATGAAATTCAATGTTGGAAAATGCTGACACTTTAAAAAAATTCTTAAAGTGTTCACTTGTTTTTATTTTTAAAATGAGTAAGAAACTCAAAATGCCACCTAACCAAATAAACGCTTTTGAAAAGAAATCTTGCTGATATGCCAGAATTGTAAGAACCTTCAGCTCCTATTTCTGAAATGTTTGCAAACAGCAATATTAGATATGACTTCCACAAAACATTGCATTCTTCTACTTCTACTCCTGCTCCAATACTTATGTAACTCTGATGACTTCTGTAAGGATATGAAGTATTTTGGAACTCCATTTTTTTTGACAACTGCCTACCCATTAAAAACAAAAAATGCAACTCAAAATGCTCTCCCGTGCTTTATATTCTCTCGTCATTGCAGGGACAAAACATTCCCTTTTACATCTGCAGACTAAGCATGCTACTAAAGAAGGCAGAAGCATTGCTTATTTTTTCTGATGTGTTATTCACATTCTCTGAACAGAGAGAGGCATGGTTCTCTCTCCCACGATTTTTCCTAGGGAAGGCAGTGAGAAGCTCAGAGCAGAAGAGAAAACAACTCTTATCTCTACTTGCTGCTCCTGTTGTTTGGCACATGGGGAATGTGTTATGGAGATTGTTTACCAAAGGTGATTTGTTAGTTGGATTCTGGTGATGGTTGTTTGGACTGACAGGCCAATTGGGTCACAGCTGTGTCCTGACTGTCTCAGACACGGTCAGGTTTTTCTTAAGTACCATTGTAACATAGTATCTCTTCAGTATAGTATTAGAGTAATATAACACAGCTTAATAAAGCAGTTGTTCAGCCTATTGAAATTATAGAGTTAGAGCACATTATTCCCTACGCTGGGGTTGCCCTGCATCAACATCCTTTCATACTGGAAAAGAAAGGAGGAAGAATTTGCTACTGAAAGATCTGACTCAGAGAAGCGAACACCATAAAAAGCCCGAACACTAAACCATGAACGGGCACAAGCTGTCCCCTGACACTGGAGCCTTACCTCGTTTTGGAGACCTGGTCCTCGGAGGGAAGGAAGGGGTTGTTGACAGTGGCAGAGGAGGTGTTTCCAAAGGCAGTGAGGCCCAGCAGTTTGATCTGAGAGAGCCCCAGGGTGCTGGCATCCCGAGGACGATGGAGACGGAGGCAGACAGCTGAGGCAACTTCAGCTCTTACCAGCTGGATTTTTATATAGGTGAGACCACTCGTGATAACAGGAGTAGACAAAGGTAACATATTGACACCATCCGCACTTATTTCAACAGACACTGATGAAGGGCAAGCTACGGAGTAAGATAAGAAGGTTTGACACTGTTTTAAAATCTGTACCAGTTTGTCTTCATCATGGCTACACAGTCAACACTTAAAATTCAGAGAACAGAATGACTGAAATGGTCTCAGGCAGACACTACTACAGAACTGCAGCTGGAGAACTTCACCTGGGAGACGGTACATGTCAAAAAGAACAAGCATTTTGATACATGGTATATACAGTTTATTTCAAAGACTTCAGAGGAAGAATAGTCCTGTCACTGAAAACACTGTATCCCTATCAGGGTTACAACAGCAAGAGCTGAAAATCTCATGCTTTTTCCCAACTACCATACACAAGCATTTTGCCTGAAGAGCCTCGACCAATATCACTTTCTCACTGGGTTTTGGTGAGCATGACAAAGTTTTTTGACATATTTAACATGAATGGCACATGACATCTACTGCACCAGAAAACGAGCAGAGGGAGGGACTTCTGTTCTCAAGGAAAGCAGAATTTGCAAGCTTTTCAAACTTATTTTACAGGCATTACTCAAACAACTTCACAGCTTCAGTTCCTCTGATTACACTCTTTGTATTGTATCCCAACCTTCAAATTTTTCAACTGGCATCAACATCAGTGAATCTACTTACTTGCCAGAGAGGCCAGGTGAGGCTGGATGTGGATCTCCTTGAGCAGCACAGCTGCAGGAAGGTGAATTGTGAGGTCACACCAAGCTTCCTCAGGTAAAAATATGTATGACCATGCAGCAGAGCGAGCCCGTCTGTGGGGAGGAGTAGCCTGCAGCAGCACTTCAGCAGGCTGGGCAGTGGGGCTGCTTGAGGTGATTGAACCTTCAAAACAGCACCATTAACATTGATTATTAATGTTTATTAATAAAACCCAGATTACTTTACAACCCGAACTGTGGAAAATATCTTATTTTTCCTGTTTAATCTCTTCTGCTTTATCAGTAATATTCCATATTTAATGCCCACCGCCCAGTTACTCTTCTTTTACTCTGAGCTGTTTTAAATAGGCAGCTTACATACCTCATGCATATGTATGTCCTTGAGATTTGCTAGGGGAAAACTGCTGCCAAAATTCTAAACTTACTCTCAAGAGTACATGACAAAAATCAAACCAAATAGAAAGGCGCAGGTTAAACAGCATGCTTAGAACTTGAACTCAGTTAAATCACAGGTAACACATTTTAAATACTAAAATAACAAATTAATTTAAAGCCAATTTCTGCAACCCTTTTTCTTTTAAAAAGTTTCACATGAAAACCCTTTCCTAAAAAAAAATTGTCAGAATAAAAAAACAACCTGAACACAGTTGCTGCTTGTTTTTCTACTCCTAGCACAAGTTAAGAATGATGAAGGAAGATGTAGGCTGTCTTCCTTAGCAGGTTATACGGCATACAAGACCAGATTTGAGCTGTTCCAAACTCCAGGTACTTGGGGTGTTTTACTGTAAAGTAGCTACAGCCTGACCCCACAACTAAATGTCTAGCAGCAGCTGGACATTGATAAACTTTCATCCCAAAATGAATTGAGCCCATCTCAGAGAATAACCACATGATGAGAATCAGAATGTGCTACATAGACTACCAAATGATGGGAATTAGAATGTACTAAGTGAGGGTAACCAGAAGGTTAATTTTAAAAGCACACTCCTGACTGAAACTTAAATATTAAGAGAGATGCCCTCATGGCAGAATATCAAGAACTGCAGCACTTTATAAGCTGGAAGATAAGGTAGGCAAGAACCTACCACCACACATGATTAGGATTTTTATTGTTTAAAGTAAAAAAGAATGAACGTGTGCAGGATTCCTAAATTTACCATTCAGAAATTTATGAAGAGCAAAGTAGAAGATTTCCAGTGGTCCCTATTCTACCAAATAAACCTTTTTTTATTGTCTTTCACAATGCCATTCTTTTTGACACTCTTAAATCTGAATCACAGGACTGAATGGACTGCTTTCTCGTTCAACAATGTCTCCAGAAATTTTAAGATTAATCCCCTTTGCTCAGTGAGACAAACTGCATGAATGCATTCAAGGGCTGCACCAGGCCAGTGGGCAGCAACAGAAAACAAAGACACTAGTACTGAAAAGGAAAGCCTTGGTAAGATATCGCAGTACCACCACCTCTTAAAACACACACATTTTAGTTAACTGGCAGCCATTGTATTGCTATCAAAACAGCCCTGAAATTCTAACAAATGCTTGTGCAGGTCACATGAGAGCAGTCAGAAGCAGATATGAGAGCATCATCAGCAATATCAGCTCCAGCTTCACAGAGCTCAGGCTCATTCACTATCATCCCACCATGCCATGATTCTGTACAAACTCCACCAAAATTGATGTGCCTTAAGAGAAGTTACTGAGTCTCATTATGTCTAAGGCAGATGGTGGGCTGGAACCAGGCATCTCCTGACCCAGGGGAGGAGAAAGGGGCTCACTTTGATGTATTAATTAGACACAGTTCACTCCCTCTCCTTCTCTCCCCTGTCCACATGAAGTCTTACTACCTGTGGTGGAGGGGACTAACCTCATGCCTCAACATTACCCTGAAACATCAGCAACCCCTCTCAAGAGATGATTTAGTAGTATTGGAACATTTGACACTATTGCATTACTTTTTGTTAAGAACTTGATACACATTGAAATTCTAGTAGGTATTAATCTAAGACAAAGCAGCACTACTCACCCAATGGTGCAAAATTGTGAATTCCTTCTGCATTATCAGGCTCAGAAGCAAGCACTCTGGCTTTCAAACTGCTGTCTGTTGCTTTGGTGGGACCAGAATCCAGGAATTTCATTATAGTTGAAACCATGCTTCTTGCTGTGTTAACAATAGCTCTTGTGCTTGTCACCATGTTGTTGCAGATAAGTTGAACACCACCTGTGTATAATGTGGGCACGGAGAAAAAAATACTGCTCAGGAGCACACAACAGATTCCACACAAGCAAAGGCCTGTTTAATAATACATGTCAACACATTTATGTACTCTAAGTGCCAAAAAAATCTAAATCAAACTCTTTATCTGATGTGGCTAAAGAGAAGACATTCTTACCCATATCATGGAAAGCCTTCAGGGCCTCACTTGTATCCAGCACTCGTAAAATGAACCAGAGCAGTGGCTCAGATAACTGACATGTGGCAAGAGAACCCTAGAAGAAAATAAATTAAGAATTACATGGTTTCATACAAAATTAGTACAGTAGAAATTCAAGTAACAGCTCTCAGCCTCCCCTTTTAGTAGGCAAAACTACCAGGGAAGAAATGCCACCACAGCTAATCTCTCTGCCACCATATACAATGCCATGTTCCACATGGTTCCATTCCTCACACAGGAAAAGTCTTTGGGGTATGGAAAAGCTCCAGCTCAGGGGGTGAGCATCTTCACAGAAATATGAGTAATGAGCATTAAAATAGCCACAATAAATGTGCTTCTCACTTGCACATAATAAAATATCTGTTCCATCTTCAAGCCTTTAGCCAGAAACATTTACAGGAATGTCAAAATGTTCTTATAGAAAATTCTTTCCCTCTACCACAGGCAACAGAGAAAGGCTTCCAAACTTCAGCACCCAAATGAAGTGAGGCTGTAAAAATGTTAAAATTTCTTTTACATAGCAATACTTTAGTTTTCTGACCTTACTACTGATTACAGAATCAACTACCTTGAAGCACAGTAAGCCTCAGGGAACTTACCTGCCTTCCCATGTACCCACAGGCCATGTAAGTAAGAATAGGCTGAAGCATCACTTGAACTGTTGTTGCTTTCTTACTAAGTGTTGTCAGGATAGTGAATAACCCATCTCCAACTGATATTGCATCTAAGCCACCATGAAAGTTCTCATGTTTAGTCAGATGTAAGCCACTTGCACCTAAACAAAAGCAGACAGTTCAAAGGTCACAAACTGAGATCTAACAAACCATTAATAGTACATTAAGAGAACTCAAGAATATTCAAATGTTCACATGGATTTTACCAAGTAAAAATGGACCAGCTTTCAGGATCACATGACTTACAATTCCCAGATAGGAAGACTTGACCCAGGAAGTCAGGAAATTTAAATCAAATCAGACCATAAAAATGAGTGTAATTGGTGAAGGAAACAGGGTAACTACAAGGATTGGAATCACTCCTAGCAAGAAGCAACTGACATTTAAGATCTTTTTCTGATAATAAAGTGCCCTTGTGCTGCCCAAAACCTCCCCAAATATTTAACACATATATTTCTATCGGAAATACCTCTCCTGGCATTCTGTTTCTCATTATTAAAGCTCAGGATTTATTCAGGAAAATTTTCTGAATATCAATTATCAGCAATATTGACTACACATTGCTGAGATTACAGACAGAAAGCAAAACACTGATCTTCTCATGGAAGAGACTACTTCCATAAATACAACTGTCTTACAATCATATGACTGTGATCTGGAAGAGCTGTTAAAAGTGGTCTTAGATTTAAATGTAAGACAACCACAGAATAATTCTGTCCCATTCAGAGAAATTGAAGCTGTATGAACAAATAATAATAAAAATCAAGGTGCTCAAGTGATCTTTGGAGCATGTCTTAAACCTTTTGGCAAGAGAACTGCCAGGTGTTTGGTCATTTTTAAACTGCCAAGAAAGCAAATACTGATAAGCAATGCATGCAGAGCAACAAATAAAGCAGTCCTAAGACCCATCCTCTGTCCAGCCAAGAAAAATTAAATGGAATGAATGACAGAGCTGAAGTCAAGTGAGCTGGATTTGCTGTGAGGGAGGACCTTCAGCTAAGGACAAGATAGGACAGGAGGTGAATACTGTTACTGGTATGATTTTCACAGTTTGTCATTTACAAAACATAAAACCCTAATGAAACAGACACAACGGTCAGAAGAGGAAAACAAGAATGGAAAATGTTTAAATTCATGTGACAAGTGAATTACTCAGGGCCATCCTGGATCCTGACAAGCTGGCTTGCCAGATGCAGTAAATTAACACTATTAGCATAAATGTTGACATCAGAGCCACTACCTATCAGTAACATTTGCAGACATCTTGTTTACCTATCCTAGTAGTACCTTTCCATACTGCATTAGTTATTACATATTTATTACTATATGCTGATAATTGATTTTTGGATCCTGTGTAACCCTGGCTGCAGTCCCGCAAAATGTTTTTTTCAGAGAAATTGTCCGGAGAGAGCTTAATATAGTTTTTCTTGAAGGAACTAAATCCACAAATAGCTGTGTTACATCTTCCCAAAATACATGGACAGATTATTTTCAATAACCTGAATTAAAAATCCTTTGGAAAAACAATCCATTAAAGGGATCAGCTGGCCCAGAACACTAGTTTCAATGAACAACATTTTGAAAAAACTATCTTTCCAAACTGTCCTTAAAAAATGCAGAACAACTGCCAGACAAAAGTCAGTAATTTAGAAAGACAAAGCTGAGAAGAATATCTGAATTTCACTCCAAAAAAACACACACTCAGAACAAACCACTATTCCCAGAACAAACTACTTCCAGTGTTCATAGTGTATTTGCAATATGACACCAACTACCCAAAGTGATGGAGGAGATGCTCTAGAATTAATTTCAGGACAGTTCCAACAGCACAATGCAGGCTTGTCAAACCCTGCCTCCTGTTTAATTTGACTACTAGAGATAACTATCTCCTCCTCAATTGCTTTCATGCTTTCATAATAAACCACTGGTCTAATCATGAGGGCTCACTGAACAAGTAACTGTTTCCTGATAGTAGCACTGGTTAAGTTTTCTATCTGCTTAAAAGAGGCAGCACAGAAAAGGCCAGAGCAACTTGCTTCAAAGTAAGAAAATGAGTATAAAGAGAACAAAATCTTACAACTATTACACCTGAAATGGAGTGCAGGTCTTGGTCTATCCTCCTGCAAAATGCTTTGCACATGCAGAAATCCATGGTATTTCAGCCACTGGTTTACCTTGTGCAAATAAATCCTATGCTACCATCACAAGTAAGTCACAAAGATAGGCAGTCTCTCTTAGAAAATGCACCTCAGATAAATGTCTGACAAACAGCAGCTTTGATTTCTAAGTATCATCATGTCCCTCACTAGTTCATAGCAGGAAGATCCCACCCAAAAATATATGACTGCAACTCCTAGAACATTATGTCAATGCAATTTCTGATAAAACAGAGGAAAAATTTAGGTTCTCTATGAAAGGGACATGATGGTAATCTCTATTTTACAAAAGTGATTTAAAAAAGGAAAATCATCCAATACATAGCAAATAAAATAACTGAGGTAAGGTGTCTTGTACAAAGAAGACTCATCCTAATTCACGCATAGAGGCATTTGACGGCCACACACTGAAATACAGGAAATTCCACTTAAACATAAGAAAAAGGCTTTTCTACTTTAAGAATGATTGAACATTATAACGGGGTGCCCATAGCAGCTGTGGAGTTTCCAACCCTGAGGAATCAAAAACCCAACTGAACCAAGGTACTGAGCAACCTGCTCTCAATTGAGGTGGCTCTGAGTTTGTGCAGGAAGGCTGGACTAGACAATCTCCAGAGGTCCTTTAACATTAAGCATTCTGAGATTCAGCAAATTCAAATGTCAAACACATTCCTGTTTGGTTTCAATTACTGTATCCCACCTCCTATTAGGGGCTTTGTTCATGCATCTGTTCCCCTTTAGCTTCTTCTCTCTTTTTTCCTGTCATTTCTGTAACACATTCTTTCACATCTACACCCAGCTTATGAGACTGCAGAAGTTTTAAACATTTCACCACCCAAGAGACCTTCCATGTTACTCATAAAATACCTACCAATAATCATGGCCATAGCACTGCTGTTACACTGGCCAAGAGCAGACAAAATCTGGCTCATAATTTGCTGGTTGGCCAACACCAAGTCTGCCACGTATGCAGTTGATCCTTGAGTATTAGGGTTGCTTCCATTGCCATCTTTGCCTCCTGAAACCTTCTCCTCATCAGACACACTGTCTGTAGTGCTGCTTGCTACTGGAACACGGGCGCTGTATTCTCGGTTACTGGAAAGCGGCAGTTGAACTAAAATGTTTATCAGCTTTAATAAATCAAACATGAGCTGATCCCTTGTCATTTCTCCACAAACTGCTTTGGCATCCCCTGGACGGATAATGTTGGCAAAAAGGCCTCCAAAACAGGCTCGAGCACCCACAGAGCTGTCTGAGCCACTGCGAGACATCACTTTGTCCGAACACGTAATGTAATGATGCACAAGAAAGGTTATGGACTCAATCACTGCAGAAATAGTGCTGACTGACACAACTTCAAAATTCTGTTCCAGGGTGAATTCCAAGAGTTTCACTTGAGCATCCAATGGTCCCTGGCCTGTCTGGAAAGCACCCCTGAAAGAAACAAAAGAAAAAAAAAAAAGGAAGAAAGAGAGATATTACAAGTTACACAGGTTTGGCTGTTTGAGTGTGGTCTTTTTCCTTGATTTTTTTAAGGATTCAAAAGCACACCAGACTTCCAATAAATAAAAACTCCAGCTATTTCCAGAAATGTATGTTGAAGCAAAATCTAATCTTCCACCTGCATCAAGTTTCTGTAATTTTTTAATATACTGGTCATTAAACAGCCTGCAGAACCTACTCATGCCACCACCTTCCTGATACCACTAAGGATTAAGAGGTTAGCTTTGAAAAAGGCCAGGATTCATCTTTTGCTTTGTAATTTTGTAGGTAAACACTTGGAACAGTCTACATACAGGCTGAACAGTCCTGTTCAGTTCTTGGTGAAAAGTTCTCTATATTTGCAAGAAAAACTCGTGGAAAGCAGTCACATAATACTTTAATATCAGGAGGATTACTTAGTTGCTAACAGGAAACCATGATGGATTTTTTTTTCTTCCCATTGATTAATCTTACTCGAACTTTAAAAATTAAATACAGAACAAAACCGTTTATAGAAACAGCCCTGAAAATAATATTTGGAATTTAAGTAATTTTAACAGTAAAATACTGCTTTTCTTTACAATTAATCTTATGATCTGATACTACTGACACAGTACAGTTCCATAATTATATGTGTTCTTAGAAATAACCATGTAAATCCCCTCCTGGTGCTTTGCTTCCATTTCATGGCATTTCACAAAAATAGTAACACACTAAGGCACTAACACATTTCAAATACTACCCTTTCAGTAGTCTCATTAGCTTATTTTAAACAAATGCTGGCATGCAGACACACACTCCAAGATTCGCTGTGAATTAATGATTTTATTGTTTTATGACATGTCTCATAGAAATCACTGATCATCTATATAATTTGGTAAACACCACTCCTATAATTTAAGTTACAAAGGTAAAATCTTTTGGAGAAGGCGGAAACCATTTTCTCTAAGATTAAAGAACAGATAACACCAGTGCCACCTACTGGGAATGCAGAACTGAGGAAGCTCATCCCTAATTATGGGAAGCCTCTGTCTGGAGATGAGCAGAACATTAATACCAGAAACATTAATACCAGCTTTCTAGTGTACTTCAGACGAAGCAACTGCCTTATTTCCAGTGTACCACTGAGACAGACTCTCGTGCCCATCGGCTTTGCCTTGAGGAAGCAGAACTGTGAAAGATGAGCCAAAACACTTCTCTCTCCCGTGGCCAGAGGCACTTCTCTATACCAGTGAGCATCAACAGGCCCCAGGAGAGTGGGACAGAGGGTGTTTTCCACTGTCATGTGGAGAGAAAAAGAACCCACCAAAGATAAAGCAATAAAAAATGCATATTGCATAAATAGAATTAAGCAATCTCACAGCCCATCCTGCCATGTGAGAAAAGACATCTGTACTATTTTCACAACCTATGAATTTCTGGAATCTTCCATTAATTCAGACCTCTCAGAATACTTTTTTTAATAGGTAAGCTCATCAACAGTGTCCTTACTTCAGGAAATCACTTCACCAAGCTTTAAATAGAACCAGTCCAACATTTTAGTGCCTCTATTGACACTGCCTTACACAGATGTGTGTGAATTCCAGACGCACTTTTCCATGTGCCAGGAGCAGCCCAGGTCCTACTGCAGCAACAATGATGATTTCCATTGACATGGCACATACACATTTGAGTTGTGATTCACAATCACACAGATTTTAAAGAAAAGAAGGGTATGAAAGAAAAACAAACATGTAAGATTTACCTTTCTGTTGAAAGTATATGTATTAATTTCAATAAAAATTCACTGAACATCTGAGGACAAGTTGAAGAGAGGTGCACCTGTAATCGAGTAAGAAATTCTTGCATAGCTTGTGTTGCTGTTGGCCCAACCTAGAAGAAAAGACATTTTAGGAAGAATTATATACAACTAAAATGTCTTCAAGAACATTAATTTCTTCTAAGAATAGGAAAGTATTGCATAGCTTAACTTGCTTTTTGAAAATTTTTACAGCATCTTTACAGAACTAATCTGTACCCATTTATATTATGTGTTTTTCTATTATTAATCACGAGTCAAAAGTAAGCAATCCAGTTCTTTGTCTAAGACTTGTTTTTCAGCTTGAGACTCTCTTTTCAGTAATGCAAATTGTACTCCATACAGAATCCACTTCTGTGCTAATCTGAATGTTTTTTCACAAACTACATACTTAAGTGAGTACTTTAATGGCACTGTGCAGAGTTCAAGTTCTGGAAATGACTACGTATTTTCTTGAAAATTTGCTGGAAAAAACCCCCGTGGAACTACCAGGTGTTTTCTGTCTCTCCAACTGAGACTCCTGGCAAATACTAGCTACAGTTAAGTTCGCTTGGGCTTTTTTAAAAATACTATTCATAGATATTTCAGAGATGTAAAAAACAAGAAAACATTAATTGAAATTAGGAGAGGCAGCAGATACCACATGAATTCAGAAACAGGAAGAAAATCAAGTATAATTTTAAGTTCAGGAATTCTTAGCTATTAAAACTTAATCTTCATTGGCATTTTTATCCCAACCCAACAAGACTTTGGGAAAGTAACTGAATGGAAAACTTCATTCACATACGGCATCCTCTCCCTGTGGCAAGTCTCCAGAGAGCTGGGAAAACATACCAGCACTACTGAGAGTGTATCAACAACATGAACTTCCCTATGGCTGCTCATCAGAACCAACTAAGTCTATAACTAGAAGAAGAAACAAGACAAGGATATATTACATTGTGAATGAAAACATTTCTATCAAGTGTCTTGAAACCCTATTGCAACAAGTTTCTCTTATTTTAGTTGCTCATTACCTGTGGACTGTGTTGATTGGTTCCATGAGGGTTAGTGCCAGAAAGAAATTTCACTAACACATGAATAAGGTTGGGATCTGACACCAACAATTGGGCAGTACTTTCCTGAGCTCCAATGGCACTGCTTGGACCAGCTTAAAAGTAAAGACATAAAAATTATGTGTGTAATCTTAAACATTAAATATAAATCAAATATAAAGTTTTAATATAAGGTTTTAGTGCAAAACCCTTATATTTATTTCATGACATGGAAATATTGTCAGCTAAACCAGAAACTGCTTACTCAGGACCACAATTTTGAGTTTTCCAGTAAGTACAGATACAAAGACCCAAAACCATCTAATCAGTGTTCCAAGCTTGCTAAGACAGTATTCCTGAAAATCAAGACTAATTTTGCAGGTGCAATAGATACAGACATTTTGATTTGTCTTTTTTTGTTAGTCCAACACTTCAATAAGGCTCTAGTGCATTTTTTAGTTTGTCAGACAGAGACCAAGTGTTCTGTTATCCTGTAAACAATCATAGTATTTTTGTTCTTGGCACATGTATAGACTACTCAGAATAAAACTGTAGGGAGCTTAACAGATAAGAACTCTGAAGACTGGAATTTGAATCAAAATACACCCTTCAGTGATCAAACAAATCAGCTTTACTAAATGTGAAGCCTTACTCTTGCAATAGTAGTATACTGAATCAGTTCAAAGCCCTGAAAAAAGCACAATAAGAAACAGATCATGTGGAAGAGGGACAATGCTTTCTGATAAATGCCATTGTTCTCCCTTTCACAACTGGCTCAGGTGTACAACTGCACCCTGGGGGAGGTTGCAGGGACATTCACACATAGGTCTGAACGTGCTCATCCCTTCTGATAAGGTGTGACTGACTCAAGAGTTGACAGTACATATGCTTGTTAACTAAAGGCAGTTAGTCCAGAAATCAGGCCATGATCTATTCTCAAATACTACGAATAAGAGTGAAGTCTCAGTTTGTGCATAAGTCTCTTTCATTAGTTTTTTGCTCTACTTCTTCATCTAATGGCAAAAATTTCAGCAGATTTTTGTGAGACTGAATTCTAAATAACATCACAGAAAGTAAAAATTTTGCAAACAAAGTGCGTCTTAAAGTCAATGACTTGAAATGGCAAATATGAAAAAAAGATTCATAGGCAATATTTAAAAACTACTTCCTTTAATTTCTATCAGCGTTGTGGCAAAATCTCATTCACAAAGTGAGATCATTTCTAGTGTGTTATAGAGCAATATAGAGAATATGAGATATTTCTGGAATGCACAGGGAAATGAAATGGCTGGATTTCTATTTTAATAGATTCAGCTGCTGGGGGCTTATTTTCAGATAGCTTAATATAAGCAGTGACTGGTGCCTGCATATTTCCAAAAATATTCCTACTCTGTCAGAAAAACTTCAATCTCATTCACAGCAACTTAATCACTCCTTTCTGCTACTTCTTCTCATACTACACAACTAATTCCCAGAGATCATTAGCTAGTCCTAAAATGTTTTTTGGAAGACACTGATGACTTACTTATAATGACGTTTTCTTTTACCATAAGAGTTTCTGTTTCCCACGGTATAAGCAATTCAAGGAGCTCACTCTTGAAAAGCCCAAAGTTAATGGAGAACAAAAGCATGCATATGACAGAAGGAATATTCTGGAAGTCTTCTGATGGAAGCAACATTCATTTGTACATCTCTAAAAATGTCAACATAAGAAAACCAACCAACCAAACTTACCATTAAGCTGCATATTTGTCATGAGTGTTAGGCTGTGAAGCACAAGGCACCACGTCCGGAGTAAAGTATTAGGATACCATGCCAGAACTGACAGGAAGCTAGTTACTGAAGCTGTCAAGAAAAACAGTTTTTTCCAAGTTTGAATCTTCAAGGTATCACTATAAATTTCTAATTTTTACTGCAAGGTGCTATGCTGATTATTGCTATTAATATTATTGTTCCTTGCATCCATTTTGTTTTGACCATTGTTGCCACTGTTCCTGCAACCACTGTTGCATTGTTGAAATTAGGAAAAGAGGCCTCACCAACACTTCACAGGAACTGGCCCATAGAACTTTTTAGTGTACAGACCCTGATATCTCAAAGAAAATGATACAAAGAAACTCGTTTCAAATGTACTCATGGAAGTCAGTGTAACAGGTTCATTATATCAGGCATTAACATTTTTAATTATCACAAGATACCATAGACTTTATTAATTAAATAGTATAACATATTGCAAAAAAAAAAATAAAATTCAGCATGCCTTCATACTAGATTAGTAGTCTGATGCTCAACAGTAATGGAGCTTTCCCACTCTGCTGACCTCTTTGTTAAGGGAGGGATCATAGGATGGTATAAAGGAGATTAAATTTGTCAGAAAAATGCATACAGTTGCAGAGTTCATCTCAGACTAAGAAGCGTATTTTAATGAGTCCTCTTGGGAATAATTCTGAGTTAAGAACCACAGATTTTACCATTTTATAAAAACTGAATGAATCAACTCTCTGTTACACTCTAGCAATGTGTTCTCCACTTTAAGAAGAAAACAAGACCAAGAGTTCTTTAATAGGAACATAGAAATTATCTCAACACTGATCTTATCAAAACTGCTTACTGCAATACTTTTTGCTTATTATCAAAAATTGAGTATTAAAAAAAAAACAAACATAAACTTATTTCCCACATATAATATATTTTACCTTGGTTTAGGGAAACAACAGGTATTCGGTTAGCATTATAAAGGAAAATATCAGCACCACTATCTTTACTTCCAGAGGAGCTGGAATTCAGGCTTAACGTGAGCCATAGCTGCAATAGGGATTCAAGCTGAAAGAAAGGGAAAAAACCCACTATGAGAACAAACTCAGAACCCCAGAGCATCAAAATTTTAATTTTAAAAGCCTGATCTATATTCTCAGCTGCTACTATTTCACTGCACACACACACTCATTCTCTCTTTCACTGGATTTGAAAATTCTGCTAATCATAATATTCAAGGCAAATTCAGCCTAACTAGCAAATGCTTCTGCTATTGTTTTTGTAATTGATTTCTTCCAAATAATTTCTCTGATGAAGTTTCTTCAAACTTGTGTTAAGAAAATGCAGCTTTACACACTGTTTGGAAATATCTTTATCATAACCCTATACCTGTAACGTGTACAGGTAGGCTTACAGGTTTGCATGGAAGCTTTTGTAATGTTATTAAAATGATAGTTTCCCAGTCAACCAAAATGATTCAAAAGGCCCATTTATCTAATGAAAAACCTCAGAGATGCTGATGCTTACTCTGAATAATTACCCTGAGGAATATAACTTTAGATATTCTGGGGAAACAGATGTTTAAACATCTCATCCAAAACAGTTTCTCCTGTAAAGAACAATTGAGGGATGAAGTCAGCCACTCTATCAAAATATCAAGAGGAAGGCAGGCATCTAATCATTATATACATAGCATGCATGGCATTCCTTTGTATGAATCAAGAAAAGCATTGCTAAACCAGTGACTTCTCAAAAAGCAAACTTTTACATTTGCTGTTACCATAGAGGATCATTGGATAATTCAGATAGGAAGGAACCTTTGCAAGTTATCCAATCTCATCTGCTCAAAGAAATGCCGAAGAAGATATCAGACTTTGTCACTTGGGGGTTTTTTCAACTGGGTTTTGAAAACCTCCACAAATTTCCATTTGTCATTAAGTGTCACTTAGTGACATTTTTCATTAATAAGCAAACAATTATCATTCAGTGGACATACAAACTTTTTTTTAAATATGCAAACGTATACCACTTTTCCACTGTAACAAGCAATGCCTGCTTTTGCAAAGGCTTTCAGAGCTTTGTTTATTACATTGTTGTAATTTGTCTATTACAGTACTGTTGTCCATGACATATTCATAAGCAATGAAGCACATAACAGATTACTTGAATCCTAAGTAGCAAGAAGTAGTGGAAAACAACTCTCAAATTTAGAGAAAAATACTATCAGAACATTTAAAATTCAAAATTCTCTACCTGAACATGGTGGACTTGCAGCATGGAAAAGAGTTTGTTGAAGCATGCACTCAGCATAGGTATAGATGACAACTGCACAATCAGCTGGGCATTTTGGTTAGCAGCATGTAATCCCCTCAGCAAGGAATCATCTGTGCCACTGGGAGACTGTGTCACTGGAAAACAAAACAGGGCACCATCCCCTCATGAATTACTCTGAAAAGTTGCCAGAAGTCATTTCATAACTATCTCCTGCATTTTGTACTTAAGTGAAAGACACTTTTTTATAATTTGGAAGAACATCTTCAACATAGTGTTCAGTTGGACTACTGACTGCCATAGTAGTGGCATACTTGAATATCAAACATTTCCATCTTCACAAAAACTGTTAGGAACCGAGTCCACACAAATACATTTTCACAGCTATTGCAGCAGTGCCCTGGTAAGACAAACAATTGGAACATCTCTTTTATCCATTACAGTGCAACTGTTGCAGACAATAATGAACTTCCAGAAAATAAACTCTCAAGATATCACTAAACCTACTCCATCCAGAGGGCTACAAAGAAACACATTTTAACAAGATGGGCAGTACAACTCACTGAAAAAAAGTTCAAAAGTAAAACACTCTGAGTGTTTTTGTAACATAAAGTTCACTGAACAGCTGAGTTCAAAATTGTATTGAAGTATTTTCACTTTCATCACTTAGTAGGTGTAAATGCAAAGAGCTTTCAAATACCAAGAATGAAGCTTCACACAGGAGGTTAATGTTTGCTTGCACTTAGACCAAAAACTGAAAATTTTCCCTTCTTTGTAGCATAATCCACATGCATAATTGACTGTTTCACAAAATGTCTTAAATATATGCCTATATAAGTTAACAAAAAATCTGAATAAAGAGCAATCTCTTAAGTTCAGCCTAGTAAGAAAATGTAAGCAAAATGTAACTTTTTCCCAGCTACTAAGTGACTACAGAAAACATTACTACAAACTTCAAAGCATAATGATCATTATGTGAAGAGAATGATTTGACAACATGTAGTTACATGTAGGAGATGTGTTTGTTAATGCTTGTAGAATGGAATCAGCCTCCAGCGTGGACATCATTTTCAGCATCAGCTCAGCCTGCTGCTCAAGTCCAACTTCCAGACGTGCATCTAAAGCTACAGAAGGCAACAAAAAATGTAAAACTGAGTATATCAAGGACATACATAATTACAGAATCATAGAATATAGTGAATTGGAAGGGACCCACAAGGATCCAACTCCTAAGAGAATGGCCTATATGGGCATTGGACCCACAACCTTGGTGTTATCAGCAACATGCTCTGAACAACTGAGCTCATCTCACCTTTGTTCCTCTAATTTTAGATAACATTCTTACAAACCTGAAATATGTAATTATTAAAATACTGTATTTCTGTGAATCAGATCCAAATTTCTTTCCACACTTACTTTACTATCACACATGACAATCTGCGTATGTTCAAGTAATTTCTTCCTAAGGCAACAGCTCTCAAAAAAGAACCAAAAAGCTGTTTTTTCCCAATGTGGCAAAAGAAAAATTTATCATCCATTTCAGTAGTACTCCTACAAATGAAACAAGTGTGCCACTTCACTCCTTTGGGGTAAAGCCAACTACAAAAGAGCTTCCAAAATTTCCTGAGAAAACAGAAATGATTTAAAACTGCCTATAAGTACATGCCAAAATGCTAGAAAATAAGATTTTCTGCTATGTTGGGCTTTTTTAAATGTAAGTTTTACATTATATTCTCTCAGTTACTACAGGAAAAAAAGAGGCATATATAAAATGTAATTATTTCATCTTGAAATACATAGATATTGCTAAAATAATTTGTCCTAAGGTGTCAAATACAGTATTACAGAAAAGAGACCATGAACAGAACTTCAATTCTTTGCTTACCTTGAGAGACTGATATGCTGACAGTTTGTGATCCATTTTTCTCTGTAGTTACAGGTGGTTTTGCAACTGGAATTCCAACACCACCAATGTAAGGATTGTAATTGTAGGTGCCATATTCTGCACCCCAGTAATCGTACCAGGTGCTGCTTATAGGCTTAAAAAATAAACAAAAAACAAAGGAAAAACAATAAATGGCAAGTCTTTAGATTGCCAAAGCTTTTCACAACTGACAACAAACGTGGAAGTTAAAAAAAATTAAAACCAGAAGATTGGTTCTGATAGCTTTAGAAAATTGTTTCAGTCCATACTGTGGTATAAGCTAGTGAATCTTTAGTGATTATCAAAATCCAGCAGTGTAGTTACCTGCCTCAAAGATTCAAGAAGCCAATTTGAAAATGTCAACATCAGTTTTTCTTCTCACATTTGTACCATATTGTAAATTTGGAAGTAGAGCATTACACAGATATTTTGAGGAGGTATTTATCACGACAGACTACTATACTATACTATTAACTGTACTAATTAAGTACCTTGAAGCCTCAGTGAGGCTCAGGGACTATTTGTACTGGGCTCTGAAAAAGAAACAGCTGAGTAATCTCTACTTGTGTCATAATTTAAGACACTAACAAAGCATATGGACACAAGGAATAAAGTAATGTAACACTGTATAAAGGCAATTTGCATATGCTGGTCTTTTTAATGGTGAGATCCAAGGACAACTGTTATTTTTGAGATAAGGAAGCAAATATTAAGAAGGATGAAGAATCAAGAAGTTCTATGGGGATTTTTTTGGTAGACATCAAAGCAGGTAATAAGACAATAAAGATATCTTGGATGAAGCTGACTAAAGAGTACTACCACATGACATGATAGGAGAATAAAGAAGGCAGGAAACATCAGTAACACAGAAATTCATCAGTAAGTGTAATTTTTGGTGGTAAACTGAGATTTAAAGAAAAAAATGTTTACATGATAGGTAATGGGTGGAAGGACATATGAGGGAACACAGAAAAAAAAATTCAGTGTTTTCTGAGCAAGTGGTGAGACAGATAATTCAGGTTAATTTAAATGAGAGGTTGAAGTCACGAGTGAGAGGCATGGAAAAACTCCAAATGTTATGCTTCTTAACACAGAAAAGACACTCAATATTTCATTATGAACAGTGTGTTTCTTTAAAGTCTAAATATTTTTGGTTTTTCATAGACATTGAGAACATTGTAATTGTACAACATGCATATATTTAGCCTTAATTTTAAGTATAAAAGTACTTAGTAATTTTCTTGTTCCCCAGTGAAGTAAATTTTGAAGTGAGTTGTTTCTCTTCATAGTCTGAAGCTAATCTGAGCACAAGCTACTGGTGGCCTCCTTTTTTAAATACAATACTAACAACATAAACTCATCTTAAGATCAGTCACAGAAATGGTGCTCTGTTCTTAATAAAAAGAACCAGACTGGATCTTGTTTTTTTATTGTGCATTTGTTGTCTTCAACCTGTGCTAATATGTGAGTAACCTCAGAACCTCTTGTTTACACAAGTATCTTCATGCAAAGGTAAAATATTTTGTGGTCAACTGAGAAGTGAATATTTGCATTCTTTCCTGTCATTCCACATTAAACATCACAAAAAACTAGTAGCAGGTTTAAGATAACAAATACCACTACTGAAGAAGTGTGAGAGAGTAAGGATTTTTCTATCTCACATGTAAAGGTTATCTTGAAAATTTAGGTGTGACATACCTTGAAGACTTTGGCTGCAAGGGGATCTTTTTCCAAATCAATATCCAAAGGATCAATATCAACTTCCATCAGGTCTTGCAGTAATTCAAGATCAATGTCCTTATCTTTTTCCAATGATGACAAGGGTGGAGCACCTTGAATCATTAAAGGAATGTTAACATTAGCAAGTTAAAATTATACAACGAGGATGCATAATACACTAAACAGATAATTTTAACCTTTTTACTATTAAAACTTTGTGGAAAAAGATAAAATATGCAATCAAGTTGCCTTTTTAAAATGAATATGAAAAATAACCATTTTTTACTTGCCAGATGTAAAGCTAACTTAATTAATTACTCAATCTGCCTATATTATCCAAAATTATTTATACTATCACCAAAAAGTCTTTTACTGATACCTTGATAGATGATACCTTTTACTCTTTTCAATAAATACGCATATACAGAATTATGGAATAATTTACCTGTGATGTCATGTGTCAAAGGCTCATCTATGGTTTCCACTAACTGAACTGTGGCCTGCTGGAGAGAGTCATCAGAATCTCCAGCTGAAGCTCCAGCATCTTCTCCCAAAGCACTTTCTTCCATAGCTTCAGCTGCTATAGGTGCCAACAACTCTCCTAGGTATTAAATTAGCAGACAACTTAATTTCAAACTTTATTCCCATTACAAATTAACATCCCAGTGTCTACGCCAATGTCATTTTTTTCATGTAACTCTAAATCCTCTGGGGGCTTATTTCTTCAAGGGGAAATGTTCTGAATAATTTTCAAATAATCAGGTCAAATAAAATTAACTTTTCAATGTACAAGTCACTCTAATTGCAATTTTAAATCACATTTTTACACACTAACCTAAATGTTATGATTTTTTGGGGTTTTTTAATAATTTAGACTGTGTCAGCAGATTAACATAGTGATAAACTCCTCCCCAAAAGGAAGAAAGATTCAAGTGCAAGATACCTTCTGAAGAATGATCTTAAAACAAACCTGCTAGAATGTCCTGCAGCATACAAGTCAGAGAATACTGAGCCCATGCTCCTCCCCAGGAG
The DNA here is from genome assembly GCF_028018845.1 of Melospiza georgiana. NCBI lineage: Eukaryota > Metazoa > Chordata > Aves > Passeriformes > Passerellidae > Melospiza > Melospiza georgiana. The sequence goes on along the minus strand of NC_080432.1, from coordinate 49,076,822 downwards.
ATGTCTCCTCTGTTAAAGTCAGTTCCAACAAGAAGTAGCAATAATCTTTCTAATTGAGTCTCATTTACAATCTCACATAAATGAATTGTTGGTCTTGTAGCATTTGCAATTCTAGCAAGAACCTATTAAAATAAGAAAGATAAATATATGCCTATTCATAGTTAACCCTATGAAAGTATACAATAACTTTATTTTCTATGATTATTAGATTTTGCTTATAAATAAATCAGGTATTTTTACGAGCTCACACTTGAGAATTTTACAAGTGTAATTACATGGATATATTTTTTTTAAAGTTAGTTTTTCCATGCAATTTTGAAGCCACAATATTGTAAGTCACACAAAATGTGACAGATCAGAAAAACTACTTCACCAGAAATGAGCAGTCATTTTAGTGCTGCAGTTAATTCTTACCATCAAACAAGCAAAAATGCAGCAATAGAAAATTAATGTAATGTGATTGCTACTGCAGCTACACAGTTGATGCTCCATATTATGTTTACCTTACAAACAAAAAGAAGTAAATCTGCATGACAAGTAAAGTCCATGGACAAGAGAAAGAGTGCCAGCTTTTGCACTACAGAAATGCAGCGTTCATGCGCCAGTGTAAAGGGAAGTGGTTCAATTTCTGGAGTTTCCTTTGCTGTTGATACTTCTGTATCTAAGGAAGAACGAGGCCATTCTGCAGTTCGACGCAGGCGTATTAAGTCCTTGAAGTGCTGCAGAAATTAAATTTGAAACAACAGTTACAGTTTAAAACTGACCTCTAAATCCTTTCCCAATGAAGCAGTGTGGCAGCAATAACAGAGACTGTGGAACTCCTTAAAAAAATAGAAGGAAGTCTAAAAATATATGAGAATCTGGAACGGAATGAAGGGTTTATTGGCAGAAATTTGTTTTGGCAGCATGTTATCTCAGATGACAAACGCATAATCAAATTCAGTTCTGCAAAAGTGCCAATTAAGCCTTATGTATACTATAGCACATACTGAAAATACATATTTTCAAAGTTTCTTTCGTATTTCCACACATGTACATAAAGCTACAGTTACCATAAAGCAAACTGCATACAAAAATAGCATGGAAATTTACTTCTACAAGAACACTGACTTTTCAGTTCTTAACATTTGATAAATCACCAGGAATTTCTAAATTTCTTAATACTGCCATGATTCAAAGTATGTATCATTCATACCATAAATTGAACTAGTTTGATTTTTGATCATGGCTCTGAACTAAAACCTTTCTGACAGCGGGCCTATATGCAATGGAGAAAAGAAGGTGCTTTTCTTAATCCTCTCATCCACTAAGGACATTCATTTAGCAGCTCAGCTCATTGTATCAGCTACACTAGCAGTGTACATTAGATAACACAATTGCCTCTTATAATCTCACTTAAGCAGTAGTTACTGAAGTAGACCACAGAAAGAGCTATTTAGTAAGACAAAGGTTTCACTTTCTCCTAAAGGCAGTACATGTCTCATGTCACTCACAGCTTGACATAACTAAAAGTGATTAGTAGGCGAAATGGCAAAACACATATAAAATGCAACTTTTCAAGGGTCCAGTAACACCTTAACTACAAGAAGAAATATCTTTTGTTCAACACTTTTTTTAACGCAACATGGGTAATATCAAGTGAGACGTAAAACAGCTGGACAGCACAGTTCAGCCATTAACTCATTTAAAGGTGTCTCAAGGGGCCACCAGTGGAGTAGCACCCTCGGTATAATCTGCTGGAATAAAGCAGAAGATAGTGCAGGAAAGAACAGCTCATGACAAGCACAGTTAGTGAAAACTTAGGGCTTTATGCTAGTGATTTTTTTTTCCATAATTGCTAAAAATTTTAAGATTCGTTTTAGATTGCCTGTAAGGTCCAACATCATATAATCTCCTTCCACAGACCTATTTTCAGGCATCCTAACAGACATGAATACTTCTTGAACTAGGGAGTAAATATTTCAAGAGAAATATTTCTCTCAAAATATTGATATTTCAAGAGAAATATCAACTAAGTTTGATAGCTAGTAAGATTAACACATTTTTTGTGTTCCCTGCAAAGTTCACATTGTCATTGTCTGAAATCCCTAAATTTCAGCATCTCCTCTCATAGCCAAAACAATTCTTTAACTACATCATCAACTCTCAATATCTGGGGCCTATTGCAAGATGCCACAACTGAAGTGGTGGGTACCTTCAGGAAGCTAAAGAGCTTATGACAAACTTCAAAAATAATTCTCAAAAGTCATATTTATTAGTTCGGGAAGACAGACATTAACATGATTATTTTCAATTACCCAACCAGGAAAGCATCTAGAAGAGCATCACGCACAAAAGCTACCCATAAAAAGTCCTACTTTATCTCTCTATTGCTGTATGTTATCCAAAGTTTAATGACATGACTGACATCCCTGAAGCTACAAATTTATTAGTATTTTTGGCCATGACTACCTAAAAGAATCCTGTAGAACAATAAACTATTTTTCACAGAGCAATAAATTTCCGGATGGCTGCTTTTTTTCAGTATTAGAATATACTTGATAGCAGCCATGACGAAACAACTTTTGGAATAAGGTCAAAGTAAGACAAAAATGACTTTGCAGGAACAGGTCTTTTCACATAAAGGACAAGAAGTCAGTTACAGTTTCAGAGCATCATACCTTTGAAGTAGCCTGCTTTAGTTTTGCCTGTTCTACTAAAAGTTTGTATGATGATCCTTTGTTGCTTTGTATTTTCTCTTTTTCCATCTGTTCCACCAAAGCCTTCTGTTTTGCTTTTAATAAGTTAAGTTGCTAAAAGAAAATGTTAATAGGAATAAATGAAAATTTAAGCAATAAGATGTTAAAAGGATCAGTATGTTCACATGATAGCAATCTTCAGTTCAAACTGTAACTTGAGCTTTTAAAATACTTTTAAATCACAGCTTAGGTGCTTGTACTCAGATTTATGTAGAAAGTACATTATATTTATTGTCCAACAGAGTACAACAGTACAGCCCAACGTGTTTTTCTAGCAGATCCCTTGCCCCATGGTTTTAGATGAATGTCAAAGAAGTTAGGCAGCCTTTAGCTACAGAATCAGACCTATGCCAAAGCAAGGCTGAATGAGTCCCAATGCCAAAGCTGCTGTTTCAAGAAATGAGATACCCTATAAATGAGACACTTCTGTGAAAATGGCCACTACCATGCAGGAAGTCACCTGTTTATGATGCACGAGCTGCTTCCTGATCTTTCGGGAATACAGTCTGTCGAGGCTACTGCTGCCTTTAGTAGATCTGCTCAGACTCTGAGTGTGAAGGCTATTGTTTATAAAACTCCACTGGTTTCCTAATGGAAAAAAAAATTTAAAAATTAATCCATCTTATTAAACCTCATTTAACTTTAGAGAAAAGCCTTTATGTTTCAATGGTTAGCATCTCCATATATTAAGTACTAAAGGAACAAGCTAAACTGAACTCCTGGCATTATTCAACTGTCCTCACTCGTAGTAATTTCTGTGTGATATTAAAATGCAGTGGTACCCTCTTTTTTTCATTATTCTTAGAACATATAAGCAGGCAAGCAACTCGTCCTAAGTAAGTATAGTAAAACATCTTCATAACGTAAAAGCTTTATTTTAAATTTTAGAAAAGATATTAGAAGAAAACCATAGCTAATCAAAGTAATAATAATAACAATGATGATAATTATGATGACAACAACAATATATAGTACATATTATTATTCCTACTACTATTATTATGAAATAAATGAAACCCAGACAAAAGCCAATTTAAAAATAGTGGATATAAATACCAAAACATTTATACCAAGTGTCTCATGTGAAGTCACAGTCATAGGGTAATATACAGACATTTCACAAATTAAAATCAATCCTGCATTTTTCACTTGAAAAAATAAAAGAGATTACATTTAGAAGGAGATGTAGATGTAAATAAGTAGACAAGAATGAAAAAAAACACAACATGCATTCTTAAAATCTCTTTTTTCAAGTGAATAGAAAATGAATTTCAGTTATTTGAACACCTCCCAGAACAATACTCATAGAATGAACTTTTGATAATAAAGATGATGTACCTGTCAAAAAGCGTTCCCTCTCTTTTCCATTCAGAGGTTTCTTGGCTGTGGCTGCTTCATCTTCAACAGTAGCTACATAATCCAGTAGTCTGGACACCAGCATTACAACCCAACTGATCATGGGAATATCTAAAACTCCTTCAAAATAAACAAATTTCAGTGCTTTAATAAATTTCTGAAGACATAAACATCACATATTTCACATCACTAGGCCACAAAGACTCCACTCCCCTCTTGTTTTTTAAAAGGAGAGTTAGAGCTTGTGCACTCATAAATGAGGAAAGAAATCAGTATAAAATTTAAGGGCAAACCAAAATGTCACAGTTCCCTTAGTCTGGTTAAGTCGGACGTCAAAAGATTCACCTCAACTGTTCAAGCTAAAAATTAAGCAGCATTTTTTAATAAAAAGAGTCAAAAATTTAATGTCTAAATTTCCTCAATACCAAATGCATAATGACAGCTGCTTGCATTAAAGTACATGAAGTAGATATCTCAAATTCTACAGTAGGTAACTCCTCCATCAAGCAGGGCTCCAATAAGATAGTTATAACCATGCATACTGATACCTCCATCTTGACTTCTCCATGAGTGCATTTCATGTAGCTATCTGAATAAGTTGCAGGAAAGCCAAGAATGACTTCGGACTAGATGAATGACACTGGTGGCACTAAAGACTGGCTAATGCCTAGTTCAGTCTCACACTTTCAATGCTGTGTTTTTGTACAGGCAGAAAAGAAAAAAAAACCTATCTTGCATATCATGCAAGAAAAATCTTTGTGCATATGGAAATCCTAACAGTTCCAAAGTGAACTCATGACTGCTCAGCAAAACCAGAAAAAAAAAATGTAATAATATGCAAATAATGACCACTTAATTACACTAATTATGCAAATAGCATAATTCTACCATGTCAATATAGCAAAGACATCAGCACAAGAGGTTACACCCACATTTTCATATCAGTGCACTGTGCTGAGCCACATGTAACTACACCGTGCTTTTCATGCACTGACCTCAAAAAAGCTGCAATTAATTCCAATTATTATTAAATGCAGATCAAACAAGAAAACTAAGGCACAGAAATGATCCATCCACAATCACATGTAGCTGCGGGCATCCAAGCATTAGGATGCAGCCTGACATGTTAACTGCAGTTTCCTGAGCACACGCTGGCAGAAAGCAGCCCATCCCCATCCCACGGAGGCAGAGGAAAGACCCCAACAGGTCCATAACAGGACCTGGACTGGAACCACAGACTAAACTGCAAGAACAGAAATGAGGTGCATTGGTGACTGCTACCTTTTTCGTTAGCAGAATAAAAAGAAAGGATCCTGCTGCAGAGTGAAGTACATACCTTTTCATACTCTGTTAGAACAAGACCATTTATTTTCCATTTATCTCACAAAAAAAAAAAAAATAATTCTCAGCTTCTCTCCCTCCCTCCCTCCAAATGTCTTTTGCTTATTCCTTTTTTCCTCTTCCAGCCTCAAAGTTTACAACTTCTCTCCACTCCTAACACTCACCTCTTGCTCTGATTTTCCTTTGCTTTTTGACTTTTTCCCCAGTAAGTATTCACCCCTTTGACCCTGATTTATGTGTGACAGTTCTCAAATAGGAATTTCTTCTGCCATACCTGATGCTTCCACCACACATAATATTGCCCTAGTACTCACCTGTACTGTCCAGGAGGAAGGAAGCTGGAAGACCAGCAAATAAAGCTCTGAAGTATCAGTTACTTCTGCTTCCTAAAGTCCTCCATGAGGACAACTAGTAAGGCAAGAGCTATGAAAGGAATTGGAAGCTGTGGGGAGAGTGCAAACAGAGGTAGAGGAGATGTAAGCTTGGGTTTGCCTCAGACTAGTTAGAGACTATAGCAGGATATGGCCCCAATAGAGAAAGCACATGGCAGATCAGTGGGAAGCAATAGGACAGCTTCTGACACCAGCTGTAGGTCTGTAAGGACAGAGTCTCAGCTGGCACTTTACAGACCTCACAAGGCCAAGAATTTTAAACAACTGATCTTCTATAATGCTTTGCTACCTGTACATAACAAATGAAGTAGCCTAGGGTGTGATGTTTTCAAAAATAAGAATTTGCATCAACGTCGGGGTAGTTAACAGAACACTCAAAGAAAATCAAGTTTGCAGGATATAATTTCAGTAAATTTTTAGGATAAAAAAAAAATATAAATTCCTTGTAATTACAAAATGCCCCACAAAAACAAACTGTGTAGTCGGCAGAAACCACACAGATACACTTAAACTTGTTTTCGTACCTGTTTCACCTCAAAAACTTGAAAGTTAGAAAGGATCTCACGAGCAAAAAGGTGCATTTCTCTCCAAGCCATTAAATTCCAAACTCATTCACTAGAGCTGCCTATACTTTGAATGTTCCCCCCACTCTGCCCAAGCTTCCTAGCTGAAATACAAATAATCAAACAGATTTTGCTCAGTTTTAATGGGGTGGGGGAAGGAATCTCTTTTAGCACCTGAAGAACAAGAAGATTAATCACATTTTAAAAGACAACCATATTTTAGAAATATAGTAAACAAGCAATTTCTTCTTTTAATACACCAAAAATTGTGCGTTAGTCTCAATTTTCCAGTTTATAATGAATATGAAAATAATCTCCCAAATTAGAAGGCTACCTTCAGTTCTTCTGTGCACAGGTAAATGTGGTTGCAGGGGTGACAGCAGGTTATCCAGGAGATTAAGTAGACTTTCTAAAACACCGCTGTTGCTAAGCGATCTTTGACCAATGCAAGAAAGCAACATGAAGACCCTAAAAATAAAATTTACATATTTAAGATTTCATTTCTTTTTCAGAATCCGTAATATCCTGCAACACCCCTTATATAACATTATTGTCCTAGGCTTTCATCTGAGACACAGACAGGTTGCTACAGAAAGCAGTACTGTGGTCCAGCTAGCAGACTGGATTTCACATTCTTATCATTAAGGTTAGTGCAGCATTTTAGGGTGAACATCTTCTCTTTCACCCTCAAGAGGTCAGCAGAGTCTTCCACATCTGAAACAAGATCTCATCCATTTTATTTCCTATTACATACTACTGATAGCAGGGAAAGAGAATAAAATCTATGAATTCTTATATTCTTGAATTAATTAATTTTAAAAATTAATTATTATTCTTTTAAAAAGGTATGAATATAGATGTTGCTATTCAAAGAAGGCAGAAAGCCTCTAAGCAGCAAATACGTTTGATTTAAATGAAATGCTAACATTTAGAATATTAAAGACCTCAATTAATAATCTGAACTTATCAATATATCTAACATTCAGTGCTCAACTCTACACATTCTTAGTCTTATCTCAGTGCAGTTTTTTGCAGTGAATGCTAACAGTGTACCTTCCAGTCTCAATCCCACTTTCAAATACTGGAGAAACCAGCTCTATGATGAGGGTACATTTAAGCCTGATAAAAGAGAAGGTCATTTTTGACACTGGACAGCAATCCTGCTAGGGATGCAAAGATCTCCAAGTAAGAAAAAATAGCAAATTTTTTGTGGTGTAAGAACCAAATAGGTGCAATAAATAATTGCAATTGGACATTTATCATCTGCAGTTCTTTTTTGGGTCTATTTCTTAAGTCAGTGAAAACCACGGATAAGTACCCTTCAGTCTCATTTTGTCAACTCCAATGCTAAATTATGAACAATGAAATTACTTCACTGATCCACACATAATGTATCAATATAGATTTATACCTCACCTGTCTTGTGGAAATATGAGAAGTTGCTCTGAATTGTACAATTCCTGCAGTACATTTGAGAGAAACTGACCCCACCACCTTTCCCCTCCGCAGAGCTGAACCAGCAGAAGGCCGGTGTGCAATCGGATCTTGGGGGTTCCACTGATGCACAGGTGTTTAAATAACTCCTCACAAGCTTGAGCATGAAAAGTACTCTGCAGAACCACAGGAACTGAGTGCCCTATTAAGAAAAGAGAATACCTCTGTTTAAAGAGACAATGACTTGAAAACATAGGAAGAAGTTTGCAGTAAGTTTTTTAAACTACTACAATTAGACTAACTGGCACAGGAGTAAAGGAGGTGGGAACACATGGGGAGATGGGATTTGTAGGTAACTCAAAGACCAGGGCATTTGGTCAAAACCAAACCAATACTATGTCAGTGCAAATACTCCACAGAACCCACATGAAACACAAACCAAATCTCCATCATGTTTTAGAACAAACTGGCACAGAAAATCACACAACAACTTGTCAACGGAAAAGGAAACTTAACGTTTCCTTTTTTTGTTGTTTTTTTTTTTTTTTAAACACCACCAACTCCTACTCAAATTTTTCAATTTCAATTTGCCAAGACTTCATTCAATGGCAAGCTTAGGAAATAGAAGCTTTTTCTGGATATCAGAAAATCATGAACTAACTACAAATATTGGTTTTATGAGTCCACTGCCACCACTACTCTTGAGGCAACTTCTGCTTCCTCGGCCCGCTTCTAACTGCCCAGTCCATCTCCAGCATTGCACTGGCCTCAATTGCTCACAGATCTTTCACAAGGTGATTCTGCCTGTGAAAACCACCTGAACCACCTGAGTATTCTGCCTGGGCAGTGTTTTGTTACTTCAGCAAACTGGATCATCCCAAGAAAGACTATCTGAAAAGGGAATATGCAGCTGGGACTACACAAAGGCGAGAAGGACCTTGACACCTTCTCCTGTCCTTTTCAGGAAGTGGTTAAGCCAGCTTGGTGCCAATGGTAAAACTTTACAAAGTATGCTATCAGCTACTAAAATCATAGTAGATGTGGCTTGGAGCAGCCTGCTCCAGTGAAAAGTGTCACTCTCCATGGTAGGGTGTTGGAACTGGATGATCTTTAAGATTCCTTCAAATTCCAACACCATTCTACATTTCTATGATTCTACATCTAAACCTAGTATAAAGGCCTTATAGTAGAAAAGTGCAGGTCAAGAAATAAAAATACTTGGAAATTGTTTCTACTAACATGACAAAAAAATCAAAACCTCAAAAAATACTGACCATTGGATGAATGTAGCAAACTGAGCAAAGTATCCAGTAAGTATCTAATGATGGTGCGTAGCTGCTCTGTGGATGACATCTGAATCAACTCTTTTGGATCAGATTGTTCCTTCAGTGTTTTCCTGCTTGCACCTAGAGCTACTTTGAGTCTCTGAACAGCATGGTGAGCCAAGTTGAGCTGAAGCTGCAGTTGAATGCAGTCCTGGTAAGCAGAAAATACTCTGCTGTCTTCTTCTACTGCTTTGTCTGGCTTTCTCAAAAAGTACTGGGCATTGTTAGCACTGTTGAGTGGTGGCAGGTCAATACTCTGCAGAAGGATTTCTAACCGATGACAGGCCAAATTGTACCTAAAGGGAAATATTCAAAAAACACAATTCAATACGCATTAGCAAACAGCATTACATTTGACAACCACCCTGCCAGAAGCCAACTTCTGGTCCATTGTGAACGCACTGTTAAAACAGATACAGAAAAAAAAATACAGCGTAGTTTTTATTCTTCCTATAAAAATACTCTGCTGTTGTAGAGTTGTGAGTATTTTTTGGTCTGAAGAAAATAATGGGAAGAAAAAAAAATCTACATTATGATATCCCAGTGGTTTACATTAAAATAATTAGGAAATACATTTTTTTTTTCTAACCTGCACTGTATGTCTTCTTGCAATGCAACCATCATTGCCAAATGTTGATCAATTTCTGGCTGATTTGCTGATTCGCCTTCTCCTCTGAGGGGATCATGCATTAGTTTCAGCTCATTTTCATAGGGTAGGATATAGGTATGGCCATAATAAAATCCTAATGGGATTTTTGCTCTGGCATTTGTGCTACCATATCGACCAATAACAGTGATCTGAAAGAAAACGCAACTATATTGTAACACAATTGCATCAAAACAGGAAAGATAAACACCAAGTCAAAAATACATTAAAAATGTATAGCGCAAAAGAGCTTGGTCTGAAGACACCTTAAGTGGAAGTTCATGTACTAACAAACATCAGGAACTTAAAAAAAGATCCTTTTACCTTCATAAACCTGCAAACTGGGGGTGGCAACAAGTCATGTAAAATAAGTGAGTGCGTGCTAATGTCAGTAGCCACTACCAGTCGCCTTCCATCCACTTCTTCTCCTAAAGTCCAGATGTCAATGGACAAAGAAGCCAAATCTCCACAAGTGGGAATCAATACATCTGTCAGTAATATAGGTCTTCCAAAATCCAGGGTCACAAATCTTCTTGCTCCTAGGTAAGAAAAACACAGGATTGCCTGAAAGACCAGTGTGTGCTAACCATCGAGACATGTTACTTCTCAAACAATAAAGCCATGTTTATGTATTGTTTAAAAGGTATATAAAGGTTTATGCATTGCTTAAAAGCTATATTTGCATATTTGAGGCTACAAATACCTGCACAATCCCAGAAACTCCCACTACAGCTTAAACACTTGGAGAAGAAAATTTTGGCATAAACTTAAATGAAGCTGTTTTGCTTTTTATGCATTATTTTTGAACAAGTTCGCTGTTGAGACCCAACATATTCCCTAAGACTCCAGCATTTTTCAACTATCATCAAGTGCTAGGTCTTAAACCCACAGGTATCACAGAATACAAACCATGAAATATCTTTACTCTGGAAAGCTAAGAGAGACTGTAGCTAAGCAACTTATTTAAAGCCCCAGAAAATATTCCACTTCTTACTAGAACATGTGTCAAAAGTACTGCTAGGAATTGTGGTTTTACCTGAGTGCATTCGCTCTATAATAATTGACTGATGAGGTGGAGGTTGAAGAAAATGTGAAGCATGAGATATTGCAAGAGCAAGGCCAGATCCAAGTGGATTCTGAGGAATGGAAAAACATCAGTAAAACTGATTAAGTTCTATGCATTTATTGTGAGCTGTTAAAAATGCATAATTTTGACAACACTTCACTACACTTAGATTTAAGCATGAACCATCAAAATATATGAAGTACTAAGTTCAAAGGATTATTAACTCTTTACACAGTTAAGCTAGCTCCAATAAAGAGAAACCAGACGAGGTACTCTAACAATACTATCTTGCTTTCATAAGTTCTTTTCTCATGGTATAAATTTAGCAATATAGTTTCACATCTCACTCAAAAATATATATATTTTTACTAGCACTCAATTACAAATTAAGACCCTGGTAATGCTTACAACATCTTGTTTCTCTAAGAAAAAGAAAATAATTACCGTTCTAGACTTGCTGGTATTTTTGTTATGTGCTGCAAGGTTAACTGTTGGGGGGTCAATGACTGAACCAGGAAAAAGCTGAGCAAGCTCTGCATTAATAACAGCAGAAACTGCTTCATTAGGTGGAGTCAAAGGTGGAGTCATGAAGAGAGGAGTTGTTTTTGGTGTGGGTGGAATGACATCTGAAGGATGAATGAAGAACCCTGGAGCTGCTACTGTATTGGAAGGCACAGAGTTGTGAACAGGACCAACTGCTGATGCTGCTGCCGCCGCTGCTGCCGTTGTCTGATGCAGTTTTGCTTCCAGCTTAGCTTTCTGTGGAGAAGATGAAAGCAATGTGTGTAGAAGATAATACTACTTGTGAACATGGGAGTAGTAGTGAGCCACAAGTTCAACTTTGATTATACAACTGGATTTAATAAACCTAAGCTACCTTCAATACAGGTAAGCTGAAAAAAGCTTACCTATAAGCTGAAAAATTAAACTATTAAACTATTTAATCTGACTCACAAGCTGAGGAACATGAGTAATTATATGGAATAATAAAAAAAAAAGCAAAAACCCTCCACTGAACATCAAAGTAGATCCACCAACACAGCCAAGCACTGGCCAGCTAACAATGGCTTTATGACTGGCGCTTCCCTGTGTCAGCAACCATGCTTTTCATTTTGGTATGCTTTTTCAATTTACAACTGATATACCTACTTATGAAGACTTAGATTTTATTACAAACTCCCAACCCACCCTTAAAATACACAAAAACTAAGTCTGAAAGACCAAAGCAGCATGGGAGACACCACCAGCACTTTGTTAAAGAAGAGCAAACCAGAGTGCTGAGCAGTTCCTTCCTCAAATACGCTATGGAGGAAAACCAAACCATCTAGTTCTGCAACTACCTTCTCAGCTTCTGAAGTTTAGATACAGCACTAAAAAGAGCCAAATGGCCTCCAACCTGTTGCTGAAGCTTCAAAAGCTGCTGCTGTTTCTCTTGCAGCACCTGGAGCTGTTGCTCGGCTGAGGCCATTGCATGAGAGAGAGACTGCAAAGCTACCTGGGCTGCTGAACTCAGTGCGGTCGAGGCTTCCCCAACTGTTCCAGAAGAGAGGCCACCAACTGCTGGGGTAACCCCAAAGGTACTCACTGGCATGAAACAAATAAACAAAATAAAACACCTATGTAGAAATTATAAAACACAACTTTAATTCCTTATAAATTGTTCAGAGTGATGCAAAACCAGCATCTATTTAATCCAGTTCTTGCTACAAGGTAACATCATCTTGAGTTACAAAGTATATGGTTTATAGACTATGCACTTGGTCATACATGTAACACTTGGATTACAGAAAAGCCACCTATTGCTCTGGATTTCTTCCACCACAAAAGCTTGTAAGGTAAAGATGCAAGCTTGTACATTATACTCTCCAATAGAAACAAATGGATTCAAGTTAATATTGTTAAAATCCACTTTGTTTGCTAAGATCCAAGAAGTTTAACTCCACATATCTGTTCAGAGACCCAGCATATGGCTTTCTTCACATACAGAAATTATTTAAGAAAAAAACAATCACAGACAAAACATTTCAATATTTGAAAACTACAAGCAGTCAGTTGGTCAAACAGTGCCATTATGTTAAATTAAAAATGTACTATGGAACAAACTATGCTAAGTAGAAAAAATGAAAAATTGTATATACCAGTAAACGTACTTGCATCGTCCCTTTCTATTCTAGTTCCATCACTTGTTGAAACACAGGTAAAGTGCAGAGGTTCAACTTCCAGAAGTCCAGTAAGAGAAGTAAAACTACCTTCAGCAGCTGCACAGCTACTTATTTTCCCATTTCCTGAAAAAGAAACATATATCTGCACAGTCAGCCTATGTTTTCTTCATAGTGACACTTCAATTCATGAAGCGTCAAAAGGGACAATTAAATATAATGCACATATTTTATTAGTTGATGTTGTAGAAGAAACATCCTAACATTATCATATCCTGAATATAAATGGGGATTTGCTGTCAAATCTGAAGAGAGCATATTAATAAGTCAAATTGTCAACTGTGAGAGAAGAGTAGCATAACCTTCTAAATTCCAGAAAAAAATCATATATGGATGCTCTATTCTTTCTACACTGAAAGCAAATGAGCTTGCAAAAAATATTGATGTTACCTAAAACATCAATATTTCAATAAAGGAAGAAGAAGAAACTGTCAGACCAACTAAGATCATAGACAAATTTAGTGTAAAACCCAGACTATTAATAATAACTATCAATACCCAAATAAATTCACAAAGTTGTATGGAGGAAGAGACAGGAAGGAGAAAGACAATAACATACAAGAGAAGGAAAGGAGTCACTAAGACTGATGAACACACTTGCTATGAAAAGAATTTCCTGACAGGTAAAAATTATTTAGTTCTTTAGGACATTGCAGGGTCTAAAGGTTCACTTATGAATTAACCTGAGAGAATAGACACAAATATGCTTTACAGGTATTTTAACTCCTCTAAAACAGAAAAAAAATACCTCAGTAAACCTTTATATTTAAGTAGAAAAATTCCATATGGCAGCTTTCCAACTTCAGAAAAATCCATTTAAGTTTCACTGCTCATGTGAGTGTTGCTAGCTTAAATGAATAATAACACAGCTCAAGGAAGTTACTTGAAAGAGGTGACAGGTGATTCCGAGATGACTGACCCAGGGAATGAGAGCAGCCTTTCTGTCTAATCTCTACCCTGAGATATTCCACAGGATAGGAAAATAACAGATTCCAGAAAGTCTTTTTCTTCTTGTCCTAAGGCCACAGGAAATGTAAAAGATACCATGAGCTAGAGAATACCTTGCACTTCAGCTTGGTTGGAAAATATAAAATCACATCTTCAGGAAAAGAAATCACTGTAATAGAGATTTACTAATTCTACCACAATCAATCACTGCTAAACTAAACATACATACCTGATAGAACATCAGACAAATCAATTTCATCTGACTGCACTCCAATACTGCTGTTGTATACATTTTTACAAGAAGAGCCACATATTTCCAAATCAAACAGAACTGGATCAAAAGGTGAACTGTATAATCCATATCTGCAAATAAGACAAACAGCACCATTCACACAATAAGAACTCATATAAAATTATTTACAGTAAACGATCAAGTATTTTACCATCCAGATTCATTATACTCCAAACTATCCTGTTCATTCATTTGACACATCTTAGAAATTATCACTTGCTTATAGTTTATTAAAATTATTTATTTGATGGCATTTTCAAACAGCTTATAATGTTAAGTAAGAAACTCTTCATTATGAAAGAGTTCTGAAGATGTAATATTATCCTGAAAACATGACACACAATCACACTAGACATGGAAATAGAACTACAAGCCTTAGACAATGAGCAAGACACACACCTGCACATAGTAAATGAGACATTAGTCTGAAAAACAGTATTGTTTCAAAACAGGAGAAGAAATTCCACCTCAGCTTGTTCTTCCAGCTGAAGTAAGAATTAAAAAAGGAAATGCTGCTAGGCATACCAATCAACACTTGTGATAAATACCTCAACAGAAGAAAACTCATAGCATTTACTCTGGCAGTATTGGAGGGCAAAAAATAGCACCATCACTCGAAGTGGTCCCAAATCAATTATGGTTTTATAAGCCAAGAAAAAGGAAACTTCAAAGTAGTATGAAAATCAATGAGGTTGTTTGTTTGTGGTTTTGTTTTTGTTTAAAAGTGGGGGTTTTTTTGTTTTGGCTTTTTTTTCAGTCTTTGCAAATACCTATTACCAGCAACTGAAAAGATAAAAAAAAAATGGAAATCAGGCCAAATTACTAAGCCAGAGTAGAAAGAAATGCATCTGTGTAGATACAAAAGTGAGAAACATAACACTGCACTTTGGCAAGCGACAGAGGAAATCTGAAATATTTCCACAAACACACTGGCAAAGGCAGTAAGATGTTCCACCCCCTTTTCCCTCTGCCTCCAAGCAGTTCCTCTTTTCTTTACCAGCTGAAGCAAAAGCCCCCAACATGCTGACAAGGCTGGAATGTTTAAATGTCTTTTTTGATCAAGTAATCATAGAAGTGTAAATGTCTACATGAATACTACACCGGCAACAAGGTAAAAACAGATAGACTTATCTGGTTGTCAAAATGTTTCCCCATTAGCTGGGGTCAGTGCTTTTGGCCACACAATGCTATGACTGCAATTATCAGAAAATGATGAATGATCTTACAAAAGGGCAGATCATCTGAAAATTACAGATCAAGCCCATTTAACATTACATTTCCCAACCAAATTACTTAGAAGGTAGCAAATTTAAAATAACTTTATACTCAGAACAACACAGGATAGACTTGGTTGCTCTTTACCAGCATGCATTAGACAGGACCAGTACATCCTACACATCTCACAAGACTGATGTGTTTGCTGCCTGACCTTTTTTTGCACACCAGCCAAGACAACATGCTCCTGTAAAGTGGCTGCTAAAACACACACAAAAATGCTCAGACAAAATTCAGTGTGGTACCTTCACATCCTGCTTTAGACATCAGAATTTAAACATTTAAACAAATAAATCAGGTGAGCTCAACACTAGCGCTGATTACTTACATATTTTAAACAGTTTGATTAATTAAATAAGCAGGTGATAAAATGTCAAAATTCTGCAAGAGTATTGTAGAGTAGAATCAGAATTTGAACATACTGCAAAGGGTTTAATTTATGCTGTCCAGCCCAGATTTATTTCAACAAGCACAGTGCCTTTTACCTGTTCTTCAGCAGGAATGATCAAGTTCACAGTTTTGAGCTTCATTAGCAATCCTTTTCAAAAAAGGATATAGAAGGTACACCAACAAAAAAACAAAGACTAAACAAAGAACGTAATGTAAAAACTCAATCACCTTATTCATCCATGCAGTAATGAACATGAACTCTGTGACATACCTCTTCTATTTCATTCATCAGAGCCCTCAACTAGAATAATGTGTAAAATTTTGTGTATCACAACACAAGGAAGACAAGGACCAAAGAAGCCAAAGGAAATTCTTTAAGATCTGGAGAATACAGTGAAGATACAAATACACTCCAGACATCCCAAATTTGTTTAGAATGAAAGAATCTGCTCTCCAGTGCCAGTGTGGGAAGGACACAAGCACTTGTTGTCATCTTATTGCAGGGGTTCCATACTGTTGTCTCCTTATCACAAAAATTCCATACCTTCCTTGATGTTTCTCGTGGGGAGCTCCTCAGAGCACTGACTCTTTCTTCTTCACAAAGGAGCCACGTTCCTGTCTCAACCAGCCAACCCACTCTTTTATAGCACTCTTCTTCTCATTGGAGAAATTAAAATTGTGACCTGTTAAAGTCAGGCCTGCTCCTAATCTTTGATAATTGGCCCAAATGCAACTCCTTAGGGGTAAGACTACTTTCTACACTATCTTTATTTTCCTACATTCTATCCCCCTACAAGCACTAAATGGAGCAGCAGGAGAGTTTTCAGATTAGACAAGAGCCAGAGACAGTTCAAGTGCGAATGGTAACAATAATTAAACCATGTAACACCTTACAATATTTAGAATAATTTAATTCCGTGACTACATGAATCTCATACTTTCAAGAATAGGCTGGAGAAATTGTTTTAGATTTGCTAGAGACAAAACCAACCTGGTTTTTTGTAAGAAAGTCAAAAATCCTATCTAAAATCCCTTTTTTGTTTTATGAACTGCAAATCATGTAACACACCCTACTGGCCTTATCCTTTCAAGTTTTACTTTATTTATTGCAGCACATGATAGTAAAATGAGTATTATTCTCCCATGAATGTGTAGATCCGTTAATTAGACATCTGCTTTTAGCTGATTACCAGATATTAACCTATTGCACCTGGGACCAAGGAAAAAAACATAATACAATAAATTCTGCAACACAAAAGTACACAAAAAAGATACAACACAATTTGAGGAAAGGGAAAAAGGGGAAAGCTATGGCTGCCTCCTAATTTCTCTTTAAAAAAAAAAAACACAGAAACCCAAAAATGACAGTATTGTCTCGATCCATGAACATGTGAAAGAAAGACCCACAAATTTTGCCTGAATTAATAAACTAAACCAAGAAAGAGTCAGTCCTTGCTAGAGAGCTGTTGTAACCAAATAAGGGATTTGCTGCTACTCTTAAAACTGCCTATGGGGTTATAGAGTTAAAAGAGAAAGTAAATTAAGTTTCAAGAAGAAACTCAGTAAAACATCATCTAGAAACATCCAGAAAATCTAAGCTTGAAGGACACCAAGAACAGGCTCACTTCAGAAATCTTCCTTTGCCATGCAGACAGCATGTGCTCACCAGAAGGTGATCTGAAATGTCATGTACCAAATTCAAAAGTGGGCAACTGGAAAGGAGGAAAACCTTCTATTTAAGATACACTGTTTAAAGAAAGTACTTGGAAGCAATTTATACGAAGGAATAACTTGATTCCTACCGAAAGGTGCCATTCTCATGTCAAGTGTAATTTTCACTTTTTTCTCCTTCATTTGGTTCAACTCACTTATTTTTCCAAAATTCTAAATTTTTCTAGATACCATTTATATTGCTGGGATAAGTCTAATCAACTGTAAGGACTACAGATGGTGAAATAAATTAACAACTAAGTAGAGGAATGGAGTAGACAGCAGGATAAGGATCCAAGTGTAACACCCGAGACTAAGTTTTTGTGAAGTATTTTGGAATTATAGTTCTTTAAAAGCAAAAATTAAAAGATATTCTTCCTCCTCTACACCTTCCCTTACTACATTTTCTAATCATTTTCAATTTTACCTGAAAATTCTGGACTAACCTCCACCCAACTTTTTCTACCTTGATCTTGTTTGATATGGAAGAAAACTCTTACACCTAAACCACAACTGAAAGAGATGTCAAACAGCAGCATTTTTCCTTCACCAAAATGCAGCTTTGGAAACTGCTACACAACTGAACCACCAGAAATTTCCTTTTCGTATCATGTAAATCCAAAGTTAAATGGCCAATCAGTTCAGTATGGAAACAACATCACAGTCCTAAATTACACTGATATGTAATTTAAAAGAAGAACCTGCATTCCCAGTAAATTACTCCAGGTCTCTACACCTAGAATGTGGCCTTTGGAAGAAATATGTTAAATGTACTGTCAGCCTACTGAAAGACTATAGCTTTGTGAAGCATTGTGCCAAACTGAAACTATTCAGTATACTTAATTCCTTCCAAGAGTCAAAATTTGACATGCTGTATTAGTCCTTACAATAGAAGTCATAAATACTAACTTAAGGATTGCACAGACTTCAAACACCACATACATATTTGCTAATTTAAAATGTGACACAGCAATTGAATTCAACTTTAATTTCGCACAAGTTAAAACTGTTTTCCTGAACCTTAGCAAATTAATTCTTGCTCAAATACAGCAAAGGATAACACACAACCTTTTCCACAACACCAAAGGATAGCGTTGGATGGTTCTTAGGCTTGTTTTGATAAAGTTTACAACAACCACACTTGTTAGTACCTTGTTTGAAGTAACGCCTCCATTGGTGTTAGGCGATCCTGCAGCTGCCGGGACACCGCAGTCAGCAATGATGCACAAGCTGTGCTGCATCCTGCCAAGTCTTCATCTTTTACATAGTTCAGCAACACAAAATACCAGTACACAGATCCTGCATTAAAATAAAATCATTTCACGTGAAAGATGATATAAATTTTTCACTGAGAAAGCATACTTTGAAGGATAATCAACAGAAGTGATAATGATCTAATGGTCTGAATACAGACTAGGACATATTCTACCCCTTCCCCTTTCTTGAGAGGCTTCAATTAAGAATCATTCTGCAATCATAAGTTTCTACAAGTACTTCCAGTTCTCTTATCAACTAACACATAATTGAAGGAAAAAATGGTTCCCAAGAGACAGCTCTGCACACTTCCCTCACTCCTCCTGCTGACAACAATCAAAATACTCTTGATATATTAAGGTGCTTGGCTAGGGGTTCCAATCTCATCAGAGCCAAGCCATAATCCAGAGCCAACTCTTTTCCTCCTTTCATCCTTTGGTTCTGGTTGCCGTCTCCTTAATCAGTTTTGCTAGAGGCACTGCTTCCATAGAAATTATTTCTGGGAGCATAGCACTGAGGTTCTATACAGAAACACAAATCTGTTTCCTCCTTCTCCTTCCCTCCCTGTGCATTCCACACCCTCTGCAGCACTGTGTTGTGTTTTGACCTGGGTGGTAGTACAACAAGCTTTTTGGAATACAAACTCATTTTTCTTTAAGACTCATTGGTGATGCCAAGCTAGAAACAATTCAACAATATCCTAGTGTGAAAAGGCAGGCCTTGCCACCCAAAATACAAGGGTGAAGTCACCTTCCCAGTCCATCTGGCACTCTAGATGCTTCAACAAGGTGTTAAGAGACCTTTCCACTGCAGTATAGGCAAGAAAGAAATTTAATTTAGTTAAAATTTCCCTGTAGTGCAGAAGAATGAAAAGTGGATTGCTATTAGGACTTCATTTGGACAGCCAAGTTTCCTGGTTATCTCCTAATTTTAACAAATAACAAACCACCCTGACTGTCACTTATGTCAACAGAATCTGTTGTTGCTAAACACCTTTCAGAATTTTTAGAAAACTTACTTAAGTTCTTCCAAAATGTCAGCCTTCACACTCTGGTTTAAACAAGCTTATTTGCTTAAAATTCCACCACCTGAAATGTCTACTTCATGACCAGACCACTCCAAGGAGCATTTAGTACTAACTGAACAATTACCTCATTCTAATTTCACCAGAGAGCCCAAGACAACTCGACAAACAACAAATGCACGGTGTATGTTTACGACAAGAACGCTGCATACGTACCCCCTGTGGCAGCAGCAGGCAGAAGAGGCATATTGTCGAGTAAAGCTTTCAGAAGAACTGATCCAAACCCTTGCTGACTTGGGTCACACCTGCCATTGCTACAAAAAAACCAGAACACTTTAACATTTAAGGAAGTAAGAATGAGGGATGAAATCTCCTCCAGGAGATGAAGCTGAAAGACTGGTGTTCTTTGCACTCACACCCTAAACACATATTTCCTGAAAAGAACATCTACCAGGTCTTGCTGCCTTACAAACTCAACATCAAAAAACCAAAATGTTCAGTTCAGAATGCATGCAAATCCCCAAAATACATGTAAAACAGAAATAAACAAAAACAAAGAGATGCAAATAATTAGCACTGACCTGATGCATAGTGCAAGAAATCGTGCACATTTGTGAGCTATGCTCCGCCCAGCTTCAAAGAAGCAAACACGTATAATATCAGAGACACATTTACGTGTTTTAGAAAGCAAACTGTCATTTCCTTCCTTTGAGCTGTGAAAACAAGTTGCATACTTTAGAAAATAACATAAACCTATTTTTTTTAAACCAAACTGATACTGAGAAACAACCATGATAATTTGAACAGAATTCCTCCCTTACCTGCCAGGGCCATTTGAATACACTCCGGCCAACCAACAAAGTGTGTCGAGGACAAGACTCTGAGCATGTTCTGTGGTCAGACCATCCTCTGTCTTCTTGCAAAGAGTGGTGAGCAGCTTCTCATGGAACTCTGAAAACTGTAACATGGCACACCGCTGAACTCTGGGGAGGAGGAGAAGGAAAGAAAACCACAATTAACCAATATGGCCACTCTCCAGCTTTGTATCCTGTCTTAGGAGTAGCAAAAAAGAGAATCCTCCATGAAAGTAAAAGCAGTACACAAGCATATGCAATACTTTCTGTGCACACATTCCCAATCATCCTACTTTCTGCTACATTACAACAGATCCAGCAAACCTCTCTGAAGTTTTTCCCCCCAGTAACTTGCCTAGCAATTTCTAAACCTAAACAAACTTTCACCATCTACAAAACTCTTATCAACTGTTCACTCACACCTCTTTGCAGCCTCATCAACCTCTTTAAGCCCATTACAATGAATGCCACCACTGCAGGGTGGCAGCTGGCAATACACTTTAAATACTGTATTACCTGTACCTAGGTCTGCAGTACCAAAGACTTCAAACCAAAGACTTCAACCACTTCTTTGTTAGCTAAATTTGATTCTCAACTTTTTGATGATTAATATAAATTCTGCTGTACAAAACAAGGCAACGTTGAAATAGAAAGGGAAGATGCTTCCTTTAAAAAAAATTCATTTTACCAAGTAAACTTATTTACATTTGCCTTTTGCAGTCAGGCAAAAAACCTCACTCAACATAAAATTTCATGCATGGTGTTATTCTACCACAACTTTCACAGCATAGTGCCCTCTTACTTGCAATTTACAGCATTTTCCATACAAAATAAGCTTATGAAATAACAACTTTAAACAGCATCTTGACCTGAGCTAATTCAAGAACTAAGCTTTTGATGAGAAGCATTACTAAAGCTAATATTTTTTTCAGCATTAAAAAACACCTACTAACCTTTCCTTTGAAATTGAAGTTTTTTTAAATCTTCGAATTGTCACAGAGACTTCTTGAAGTAAGTCACAGCCTCGCAGATTATCTGATTTTCTTGAAGAAGTAGTGGCTTCAATTTTGCTAGATGGCTTTTCCTAATATTTTTGGGAAAAATAACACTCATAAATCACATTGGTTCTGATCCATTTTTAAACCTTGTTCAGTGAAATGCAAGCAGTTTGCTAAAATCTCTCAGTTTGAGCATTATACCAAAACTGTTTTTATTCACTAACTGTTTTAATATAGAACAATACACATGCACACACACATCTTCACAGAAGGATAAGACCTATCAACGACTGAAAATACTCAAGGGAACAGAAGTTTCAAAAACAAGTGTTCAGAATGTGAAAGTGGCAGAACAGACCTTTGCAATTCAATCTGCACAAAGAAAC
This sequence comes from Melospiza georgiana, assembly GCF_028018845.1. Lineage (NCBI taxonomy): Eukaryota > Metazoa > Chordata > Aves > Passeriformes > Passerellidae > Melospiza > Melospiza georgiana. Next base: position 49,054,611 of record NC_080432.1, on the reverse strand, counting down.
AACTTAGAAATGTTGAACTCTAATTCTAGAAGGTGTCAACACAGTGTCACCTCTTTAGAAAGTAGATTTTAATGGACCTTAACTCTGCTAACAGCTGCTTCATTTTCAGATGACATAAATCATACCAAGTCTACAAATACCAAACATATCTTCCTTGGATATTCATTACCTTGCCTGCTGCAACTTTTGCCAACAATGAAGCAAGAGAATGGCCCTTGTTTGTTTGAGGTTTTAGAGGAGGTATTCTAACCACTGGTCTAATGCCACCATTGCAGATTTCTTCTGTTCCTCTGTCATTCACTGCTTTGACGTGAATTAAAAATGAACGGTACTTGCCACCAGCCATGCCTAGAAGTAGAGAAAAAAAAAGGAGGAGGGAGAATTTGCACAGTTTAAACAGATTGCAAGTTGTAAACAGAACAGATAAACCATATTAATTACAGTAGTTTACCATCCATTTGAAACAGCAACTCACTACGGTGTTACACAGCAGAATTTGTCAATGTAAAAACAGATAACAAACCCATGTCTGACTACAGAAGTACGAGATGCACTTCAGCCACACAGGCTTCATGCAAATAGCATAATAAACTGCTTTACCTTTAACAAGCTTTGGACTTGTTAGTGTCAACATTCCAGCATGTCCTGATAGATCAAGTCCAGTAGCCAGCCATACTGGACCACAAAGTATATCTTCCTTATGTTCCTCCAGAAATGGACACAATCTAAGACCTTAGAAAACATAAGTAATGTGGATCTGAATTAGCCATAATTAAGTCATAAAATCTGATCATTTGCATGGATTAAAAATGCACCATGTCAAACTCTGATCACTAAATACATATAACTTTACACAAAAAAAAGACTTGAAGTTCACTTTTAGACATTTTCCAGTGAAATCAGTTAAGGTAAATGACAGTTTTAAAACCATTTTCAGTTGCATTATATGGATTAATACCTATCTTGACTGGCTTATAAAAGCCACAAAAATATACAACTGATGAAATAATCTACAGAGCCACAATTCTTATTGGGTCATTACTGAAGCAGGACAACACTGTTTAAAAACAAAACAAATAATAAATTTAAAACAAGGATGGCTTTGTTTTGTCTATATGATATACAAATTACTGAAATCATCTTCACTCATCTGCTGCTCCTTTCTCATCATCAAACACATCCTTTCAGCACTTTTATCACCTCTTGATCCTTCCTTGGAGTCATAGGATCATAGAACGGTTTGGGTTGGAAAGGACCTTGACAGCCATGTTCTAGACAAGGCTGATTCCACAAGAGAAAAGCAGGTGTAAAGTAAGACTGTTGAAAGGACCAAGAAAAAGAACCATCGCTCTAGAACTGAGTCACTCCAACTGATAAATTTTAGTCTGCAGCTCTCCTCACCCAGACCCACTCAATGCTTTCACAGCCTAAGATATTTTGTGGAAGAGTGCTAGTTAACAACAAAGTTATAGAAACAGGCACAGTGTGATGTGGCCTAGTTATGAATTCTTTATGTTCTGTTCCTTATTGGTTTACTGCAGCAATGTCTACAAAAGCCAGGTATGTAAAGAAAAATTATACTGAAACTAGCCAAAGAAACAAAGTAAAATACTGGTGAAACAGGCTAGCAATTTAAATTAGAAAGGTGCCATATCAATCTACTTGATTTCCAAACTCAAATAAACATTAATCTGCATATAAGCACCAAACCTCTCCAGTAGTTTAGGACATTTCTGGTACATTTGTGTTAAACTTTCAACCAATACAGCAAACAGATAAGAGAGAAAAATAACTTTTGATGACAGCTGAGAAATTAGTCTATCTTAATGTTTGAGAAATTTTTGCAGAGGAATTCAAATGTATCATTTAAACAAGAAAAAAGCAAGGTCCTATTTTAAGTGAAGTATAACAAGATCAATAAAACTTACATTGTGGTTCCTCTACATCCATATACTGCATTTCTTCACTGAATTCTGCCAGTCCTGGTTTTCCATTTCTCTCCACTTCTATATTATGAGCTGGAGATAAAGGAAATGCGATCTGTCTATCTACTGCTGCTTCTGGAAATAAAAATATTAGCATGATTACAAACACTGCTCAAGGCTCAGGAAAAATGAAGTGGTAGTTTTCATAGCAGAATTATCAACTTTCTGCCCACAGCAATATTTTTAATACAAATCAACAAGTACACAAACACACATTTTTCATATGGATTGAAGTTGCAGCAAATAGTTAAAAAATAGTATTTCTGAATGACCTGTAAAGAACCTGTTTTGTTTTAACACTGCCCAAATTCTTTTCCCTAATAATCAACTGCAGATTACTCCTAAGCAATAACATTCCAGTACTGAAGGTCTGATAATGTAAACATAAAATAACTGGATTGCTCCTGCTGAACATCAAACATTATTTTGGTAATACTTAAACACAGCCCTTTTTCCAATTAAATGGATCACATGAATTATAAATGAAGAGGACATGCAAGCAAATTAACAAGAAGCATATACAGTGAATTAACTGCCAGACCAAAACCATTAATTCCCAACCAGAAGAATTATGCCTCTGGCCTTCCCATTACTGCACACTACATATTTAACTATTTCCAGGGCTCCTGTCATACAAAAAAAATGACTGAATAAATTCTGCCATGCACATCTTCCCTATGTTTCATTACCTTAAAATTTTAGTTCCTTTCTCTCCCCATCTGGAAGGGCAGAAGTTGGAGGGGGAGTTAATCGAATTTCAGTCTGAGGTTTTTATACATTTGTAAGAGCCAAACAATATTGAATATTACTTCTCCCTTGGTTAAGATCTATCACAGATATAAATTACCTAACTTTGTCTTCCCTTACAATGAAATCATTAGTGCCCTATTATTTTATTCAATAGTGCAAAGAAAAAAGGCAAATGTCACTAAAGTTCTTTTCCAAAACTCAAAAAATTGAAAAAGGGAAGGAAACAACTGCATTGCAGTTACACTTGGAGAAGATGTTGGTTAGCTGTGGATATCCAATCCTGTGAATTAAAAACAAAAAAGACTTTGCCAAGGCTGCCTTGCAGGTGCTCCCACACTCCCCAGACATTTCCAGACTTCCTGACCCCCTATTTGATGCCTTTTTATGTTACAAGGAGGAAAAGGCAAATTCCAGTATATTACGTGCAAGGAAGTGAAATGTCATTTTCTGGAAGAGCTCTGTCATGTCTTCTGATCAGTATGCTCTGCTGCAAAGCATTCACAGAGAGCTCTGGCAATTTATTTCACAGCTAAATCAAATGTCTCCAAGGAATTCCTAACTCATGGAACTGTTTGTTCAGAAGTGTTTAAAATTGAAGCATTAAGGAAAAGAGTTTAGCTTTTCTTCTATTGTTTTGTTCCATAGGTGAAGATTTTCAGATTAATTCTGACATCCAGATCTACAAATGGACTGAAATCATGCTGAAAACAAAGGTTCCACTCAGGAGAGAAACATGGACATCTGTTCTAGTTTTTTCTTTGACAGAAAAAATTTTTACTCCATGCTAAAATTCAGGTTTTATAGCAAGGATTAACAAAAATGAAGAAACTGAAAGACCACCTGTTCACTGCCATCCTGCAGTCACAGCTAGCACTTCTGTTAAATCTAAAGCACCTCGAACCCTAAAAGAATAGGAGTTTCTCAAACAATATTACTAAGCTAGAATATTTTGTTCTTGGGTTACAAGCAGTTTACAGTATTTAAGAGAGCATCTCCAGCACACATTTTTTATTATTAAACACTGGAGGATGCTACACAGTGAGGTTTTATGAAAGCCTGTTAATGATCTTTGAAATGCCTATACTCCTTTTTGAAATTTACTGTTACTCTTGTGTTCAAGTGGGATGATCTTAGCAATTGAAAAAAATAGAAAAAGGAGGGAAAAAGGGCTTTTATGATCATGCTTGCTGTTCTTCTCAACACAATTTATATCCAGCAAGCAATTTAATAATATCTGACAGCAAGATTTCTCTGAAATAGCCAGCTCCTAAAGCTTTTGAAGAAGAGGGGGCCAGAAAAAGATACGCAATTAATGTCTCCATAAAAGGAGGTGCAGCATGTAATACCTTCCACGCCCAGTAGACAAGGCAGCAGGACATGAAACAAATGTTCTCACCACAGGGAAATCCCAGTGGAGGCACTTCCACATCAAAGAATTGACTTTTCAATTTATGCTACCCCCTCACAGGTTCCCTAAGAGCTAGTAAGATGCACAGTCCAGTTACGAGTCTTCCCAAGGCAAGAGCGTTCCTAACTTTGGTCTACTCTGTCAAAGCTGCAAGAATAAAAGGGGAAATCATGAAATCCTACTGCAGCTTTCACACAGCTTAGTCAATGAACCAAATGATGAGAGAATTCCCAAGGAAGCCATGGGATTTTTTACTTCCATCAAGAAAAGCCTTGCTATTTTCTCACTGGCAAATAATCTCCTTCTGTGACTTGGAATAATTTAGTTTTTTTTTTTTACTACATCGACACCTTAAAAGAGCACCATTTGCTTAATCAGTCAGTCTCTAGGATGATTTACAATTGACAACTTATTTTTAATGATTGTAGGATTTATGCAGTACAGAATTATAATTGAGTTCAGTGTTTTTGAACTATGTAACTTTTATTTGCATAAATGCCAAGATTTTGAACCTGTTTACCGAGTTTGTCACTCCAATTTACATTTAAGCATGATAACTGAAAAGAGCCCATGATACCAGGAAATAGAATAAATCAGTAAAAGTGAAATACTTAGACAATTACAAGCAATTTTTCTGATATACATCACAGAGAATACTGAGTTTGAGAAAAGAAATAATGTTCTGAAAGATATCCTAGTTTTTTTCTTACCATTGACTTTCCCTAAGCCTGGAGCTTTATTTTTCAGTAAAGTCACTTGAATCTGGGGAATGTTTGTGATGTTTGAATTCAAAACAAATTTGAAGTCCACATGTCCAACCATACAGGCTTTTGGCAGAACTAGTTCAAAGACATGCTCGTCCCAGCTGTTGCTGTCAGGAAAAAAGAAGACAATGATTCAGTGTACAGAGAAAATTCCCATCCCAGAGTCCATTCTGCATCTATGCACACTTTCTTTAACAAGGAGAAAAACTTATTTTGCATTAGTTAACATCCATATGAGTTTCTGAGGAAGGCTTTCAAACTTTAAAGCTTTCAAGATAATCACATTAATTTTGTGAAGATGATGTTAAAATGACAATTGATATGACAGGGAGAAGCAATGTTCACATGAAAGCAGAAGTGGAAAGATTCCCCATTACCTTTATCTCAGTACAGTTTCCATATTATTGTAAATAACAGTTATTTGCTTCCATGAAAAAAAAGTACAAGAATAAAAAAGCAAAAAAAGCACTAAAATAAGATCTATCAATTAGTGAAGTGTATGAAAGCATAATCAGAGGTAACTACCTTGTAATCTCTTTCAAGTTGCCCTTATCCATTGCTTATTGCTTAATGTCACTTTCCAGTGGTAAAAAAAAAATCAACATACAGGAGACTCAAAACACTATTTTCCAAGTATTTTTAAAGCACATTTGATAATTCATACAGGATGAAAAGTGCTTCTTACCAGGTGCACACTCAGAAGCCTGTGCTGTGCAAAAGGGTGCAACTTTCTTTTATAAAGTCACATTTTTGTTTTGAAGACAAGTTTGGTTTACACTGAAAGTGTAAACTTGAGCCAAGTACCCCTTGATGATCCATTCCATAGTTTGATACACTTTTAGGGTTTGCAAAAAATAGTTCAAACTGAAGAGCAATGAAAATAAAACTAATTATGAGTCAATTGTCCTGTTTGTGTAAATTTTAAAAACTAACTGAACTTCTCGATCTCCTTAATTTAACAGTAAATAATTTTTTAAATCTAACTTTAATATACTTATTTGGCTGTATAACTGAGTACACTAAGAAACTGAGTACGCTGCTTGAAATATTTTTGAGACATCTTTCTAACATCTAATTCCCAATAGGTATCTTAACTTCAGTAGCATGCTACACATAAAGTATTGTGCAGAAAACCATTTAAAATAGATTAAGGAATGGTGCAAATGTATTTATTTCTTTATGGTAATATCCCTGATGGCCAGATCTCCTTCAGGCACGTGTTAGACAACTTAAAAGAGATTTCAGGTATGAGTAATGAAATGGCATGACAGCTTTCCAGAGCTAACAGCATAGAAAAGCAGACATTTTGGGAGGAAAGTTGGACAGAAGCAAGAGAATTTGTCGTTATAATTCAAGAAGGAACAGTGAAGAATTTTCAGCTAACTGTACAAAGAACACAGGTAAATAAAATATAATGAAAATTTATCCCACTGCTCTGGGGGGAAAAAACCCTAAAACCTCAGTTAGCAACTGTAACACTAAATATTTAGAATCACTCATGCCTTTCCTCTAGCTTGGAGAACACATAATCCAATTTTGCCAAACAGAGAGAGATTTTGGGGTGGTTTTTCATGTCGAGCAAAGCGTGGACTACATAAGACATTCAAAGGAGCCAGACTTCTGAAACACAAAGTAATATTCTGCTCATCCAGTTTTAGTTAAGGATCTGGTACAAGCCCAGAAATGAATAATAAATCACTTTGCAGCAGTCTTTTGTAGTCTATGTGTAGCGTACAATGCACACAGCCATAGTGAATTACAACTGTTATTTGTCTACCCCAGAAATATATTTTTGACAGAATTGAGCAGCAGATGCTCAATAGGCACATATGGAATAAATCTTCCTGAAGGTCTCACATTAATCCAGCAGTTAAGAGATCTTATACCTCTGACAATAAATGTCACAATCTAATTCTGTCATTAGTTAAAAAACTCCCCTTTAAAGTTTTCTTTTAATATCTCATAGGTTGCTTTAAGTATATCCTTTATTGATGTGCAAAGTTTCAAAGTAGCAAACAAATTAATTTACTTCCTTGTTATTTTCTCATGTATTAGCATATCTATCCTAAATAGATAACCCAATGCAAAGTCTTTTAGGAACTCTTCTACCTTTGAAACCCTTCTACATCTATAGCATCTTTCTAAAGAAAAACATACAATCCATACTGTGTTCTAAGCACCAATATACATCATTCTCAACTACAAGATATTTTCCAACAGATTTTTCATTCCTTTTCTAGAATATCTCACTGTCTGATCTTCCACCACAACTGCACATCACTACCTAGCTCTTCCTTCTTTCACATATTTTTAAATAAGTCTCTGTAAGATGAATACATCCTACATAAATTTGAGATAAAGCCAGGCAACTCAGATGTCACTGTTTTATCCATTCATATTAGGAATTCATGTACATCTATTTTAAAAAATTTAACCTCATTTAATATTTCAGTTACATTACACATGAGGGGACAACACTGATATTCAGATAATTCGCAAGGTAAATCAGACTCTGCTTTTCTTTTTTCTTTGTGCACAGTCTTTTTGAAATAACAAATTAGGATTGTAATATAATGCCATTTTCTAAAATACAGTTATAGGATTATCTCTTTCTATCTATTTGAGAAACAAAAGAATTACCATATCAAATTGCATTACTCATCCATCTAACACTGTAACCCCACATCGTGATGGGTATCAGTATGAGGCACTCAAAAAGGAGATAAAAGGAACCTTATAATAAAGACCAAAAAAATAATCCAGAAATCCATCAGTTACTCTTCCCAGGTAACTTTTACTTAAGAGCTAACATGGCTTTCAATCTTAAGACTCTACCCAAAGAACAAAGGGACTGTAATTTAATCATTTTCATCATGAGTCATATAGTAACTGTCAAAGATTTCGAGTACTAAACCAAAACTTCTAACTTTTCCTCTTTACAGCCCTGTTTTATTTAGCAGCAAGCAGAATTCTTTTCCTCTAATGAAACAATATTCATAAGCTAATTTTCCACTCATCCCTTTCCAATTAACAGCTATTACCTTCACTGCTTGCTTCCTTGTAACTTCATATGGATAACTTTTTACTTTTCAGCTGTTGCTGAACACATTTGGATAATCAATAGTTTTAACTGGAAGTTATTTTGGAAGGAACGATCTCCCTTCCACTTGCAACATACAGAATACTTGACTTACACAATGCAAAACCACAAGATAAATAAAGGCTTTAAAGCCTATAATGCATTGCAAGTTTTCAACTGTAGCTTAGGAGTATTTATTTAAAGCAAGTCCAACTCCTGTTCTGTGTCAGCCCTGGCAACGCCTCCATCTATTACGTTTTCCCACCTGGAATGTTTCATGATCACATGCTACCTTTCAGCTGTTTATATGACATATGACATGCTTTTTTGCCCCACACATGACCTCTAGCTTCCCTAGCACCCTTTGGCCATTTCATTATTTTCAGTCTATGGCTATTTCAAGTCTCCATGACAATGCAAATGTTACACATAAGTGGAACAGATGTGTAACAGTCTGACCTAAAAATCCTGTAGTATCTTATGCTTGCCTTTAATAAAACAATTTCTAAATATATTGTGTTTCTCCAAGCATTTTTCACAAAAAAACTATGCAAAGCTACTTCAGGTAGGTTTTAAGCAATCCTTCAAGGAGACTGCAACACTACTCTAGTCATATTTAGAGAGCCCAGAGAAATTCAAAGTTCTCATGTCAGGTGTGAAAAACTAAGTCCTGCTACACATACCATGTTGGTGCAGTTGATTTCAATTAAAGTAATGCCTAGACTTTAGCACTACTAGGGCTCTGGAGTGGCTTAAATGTTTCATATATAAAGATTTAACTTGAATAGACATAAAAATAGATTCTACCTTCATATTTTAAAGTAAATTACAATGCAATTTAGGACAACTAATTAGTCATATTGGCATCCACACTTTGCATTTTCTGATTAAATAATGTACTAAAAATGTGTGTACACATAAGAAGGGTGAATCAGACTTTTACAGAAATTGTCAAGAATATCTCTAATTCTGGCAAATGTGCTTGTCTACTTATGTAATGTAATGACCACATTTGGCAAATAAAACTCCACCAATTCAAAACCTGACTTTTCAATTTGTTTCAAGGTCCACTAAAATGCCTCTGGCAATCTCACCAATACCTATAATGCAAACTGTCAAATGGGGATTATCTTTGCAAAAACACGTTCTTAAACTTGCACACTAGTTAAAAGCAATTAAATTGCATGGAATTTGTGGTTACAAATGCAGGTACAGCTACACCAGCTGGTTAAGCAATGCACACAACTCCTCATGCACTGCTCCCCTCTGTACCTGTCTGTCTGCAGCTTCCAAGTGCGAGTGTGCTGAGCTGCATCCCCGTGGTGCTGCTGGTGCAGATGCTGAGGGTGCCGCCTTTGCTGCTGCTCCTGCTGGACTTCCACCCAACAGGGAGGGACAGTGGCTGAAAACCGCGGGGTCAAGGTCTCAAAACGGGTCAGTTCCACCAGGGACGTCAGGGTCTCAAGGGAGAATGGCTGGTCCACCAAAAGATCAACTCCTGAATAATTACAGCACATACATTCATTACTACATAGATATTTTTTCAGAACATCCTATTAAAAATAGTTTGAAATACATCAGAACTACTACAGGCAAAATGAACTACAAGTCATATGAAGGCTTTTCAGTTAAAAAAGAATAATAATAAACTCCCCATCCCCCCACCCAAAGTACCACCCTAAACAAACAACAACAAAAAACAACTACAAAAAAATCCCAACACAAGCAACCAAACATCCCAGCCTTGAAGCTTGTATCCTTTGAAGGCAGTTCACTAAGAATAAATTTTCTAAATACTGAGAGCTCTGGGCATGCCCACTGGAATTCAGCCAGAGGCATCAGGAATAAGTAATTAGCCAGCTATACTTTGAAGATGCAAAGCTGATTAAACATCTTTTAAATATCCCTACTGACTCAGATAAAAAACCAAATTATTTCACTAAAACAGATATAAAGAATTACTGTGCATTTTTGTCACTGTTTAAAACATTACTTTGTCCTCTGATTATCAATATTGACTTGTTTTATGGTGGACTCCTAGAACATTGTAGTTTTAATAGGTACTCTCAATTCACCTTAAAAGAGGGGTAAGTGAAAAACAAACATGATTTATGTTAAGCACTTAAAAGACACTGGGCCTTGATAATTATTTTGTCATCTTGTCTTCACATTTAGGCCTTATACCAAGAAAACAAGAGTATAAATTGAAGTATTGAAAACAAAAATATCCCAGGAAGTCAAACATCTAAAGGAACTACAACAGAAACCAAAAATTGATTATCAGATAATCTGATTTCCTCAGCATACAAAACTCCCAACCAACACAAAAACAGACCAAAAAAAACCCAAAACCAAAACAAGAAAACCCCAAACAAAACTCAACCAACCAACCAACTCCCACCAACCAAACTTGGGGGAAAGTAAGACATGCACAATGTATATTTTCTAGTGTTTTGAGCATTTTCTCCTAAAAAAAGGATTTTGAAGGAAAATCTTTTACTTGTAAAGAAATCATGGTTTTCAAAGGGACAAAGTTTGCCACCTGACTACAGCTGTCACCACTCAGGGTGAGGAGATAATAATACACAAACACCATCCTCGCTGCAAAGCCTGAATCTAGAGAGCATCTTGAAATACAATCCAGGTTGACTTGGAGGTGAGACACTTGGACAGGTAATAAATTCACTCTCATTGCAACTATAATAATTTCTACTTTTCAATTTCAGGGGCAGGAAAATGTCAAAAAAATGAGAAATGCTTTAGAAATTGAATTTCAGTAATACAGCAAAGACCTTCACTTTCTTAACTGCCAAATGTGAACCTCATTAGCTGGATGACATTGCAATGAGAAGTGAGATCATTGCTCAAACTGTAAAACAAGCCTATCTTTGAGCAGACTGGATTGTTCTGCTTCATTCTCCTTTCTCCTCCAACAGAAACAAATCCAAACTCAGAGTATTCACAGCAAGCACATACATGTACATCAATGCCCAAAACTGAAAAATTAAGGACTTAACTTTCCACTTTGGTCAAGTATACTTGGCTTCTTTTAAAATTTACAAGACTTTTATTATATTCTAACCAAGTGTTATAACAAGACAAAGTTCTAACACTAAACTTGAAAACAGGCTTTAAACTGGTCAAAAAGATGAATATTCTTTTTTAACTCACTTCGAAAAAAGGCATTATTTTAGATTACTTCACCTCAAAAAAATCCTCTATTCCTTTAAAGGAAACACTAATATAAGATTGCTATAAGATTAACTTATTTTCTCTTAAAACAGTAACATTTAATATGCATCTAAGTTGTAAATTCAGGCTAGAAAATAAAATGCAAGAAACACATTCTAGAATATAAACAATGGAGAAAAATAAATGCACAAAGACCACAAAATAAAGGAACAATGTATGAGTAGAAGCTTCTGCTTGTTGCAGGACTTCATTTCCCCAAACAGAAGCCTTTCTCTTGAGCTGTGTCTGTCTGAAAAACATGCTAAGACAGAAGTGGAAGAAAACACTTTTTCTATTTTTTAGTACGTAACACCAAAAGAGAAGCAACACTGATATGATAAATCAAATGCTGATCATGATCCATACAAGTACTGACAACCTGAGTACTGAAGAGGTTTACACAGCCCTAACAATCAATCATTCTCATATATGCTAAGAGTCCTGTATTATTGCCTTCAGTATCCTCAAGAGTTCTGCAGCCGTTTGGTTTCAACAACTCCCACCCAGAGCCCTCATTTCAGCACTGGCTTCTTATGACTATTAAGCTTCTCAGAGCTTTTAGTGACGCCGTTTGACGCCACAGCAAAACAGTTCTCAGTTCATCTGATCATTCCTGTGTACCTAACAACTCTTTGGAAACCATTACAGAACAAAATCAAGCAATACTACAATGTCTAAATTATATGACTACTTAAAGGAGGACCTGCAGCTTGTGGACAACCTAAAGATACAGCTACTTTGAAGTCTATACATAAATAAATCAATTTCTTATTCCAATAAGTCATAATCAAGGCTATTCTGAAGGCTGGATAGGAACAAGATAACAAAAAAGGAAAAAAATCCTTTTATAGTACTGGCAGAATTTAAACAGTAATCATCTATTTGACTCATCAGGATAGTGAGTTACCATTTGCTTGGAATTCACTTATCTCTGCTGATAAGCTACTATAGCTACTATACAGGGAATGTATCCATTGAAGAACATCTTTGACATCTGTATTCTTTTTTGCTTTATTTGCCATTAGCAAAAGAAGGGTGCAGAAGAAAGCCATAGACTTTACCTCCTCACATATGTACAACATTCTATTTTCTAGTGATCTTCAAACTTTAGGAATGGCCTCTTTGGTGAAAAAGAGGAGGAACAGGTGAAATTCAGACCCCAAAGCAAATGCTGTAATGCTGCTTACAAATAAACTTACAACAAAAAGCATCTCTTCCTTCTTTCAGCTGACTCTTGAGGAATAAAATCAGGGTCACACAAATACAGTCTTCCACACTCAGAATCACACTTAAGAGACTGGAAAAAGTCAGTGTTTTCTTTTTTTTAAAAATCAGGAACTGCTGTAGTGACAGACATACAGCAACTACAGAACTCTAAATTTGGTGAGCAAAATAATTATCAAGCAGTATGCTATTAAATAATTGCAAGTCATGTTCAGATGCAGCTTTCAAAAACGACAAAAGTAATTTGATCCAGGTACACATGTGCAATTTACCTGTAATGCCTGGACTAGAAGGGTTGGATAAGGGCTTGGTGCCTTCTGATGACTGGTCTACACTTTTGGTGAGGGATCCATCTACAAGTATATCAGCTTCATCGATGTCATCACAGGTCCCTCCAATCTGAAGGAAATGAAGTTCTCCACCTAAAATCGTCACAGACAACAAAAGAAGAAATTTTGGACAGGCATATAGCTAAATTCAACTCATAAGACAGGTTTGCACTTAAAACTGCTACGTAATTATGACAGTATTTATGCAGGACCTAAAAACAGTGAAACTGTAGAGGAATACTTATTTTGCTTTAGTATTACTAATTTTTTTTCAGGGCAAATACAAAACAGAACTACAGAAATACTGCAGTTGCAAATGGCATCAAAGGTAAAAACAACATGGAAGGATGGGTTTTAAAAGGCAATTAACAAAGGATACCTCAATAGAAACCAAAAATCCTAACATTATGACACTTTCCACAATCCAAATTATGCTTATAACAGAAAATATTCTACCATGTCAAGTGAAGGCCTACACTACCTCATCTGTACAGAGTGTCCAAACTTCCTTTTAAAATTCAACATCTGAAAATTAAAATAATTTCTCTGAATTCTCCTAACGAAGGAGCTCTCCACATTATTTCATCAAACCTAGAATTAAAACACTGATCAAGTCAACAGACAAAAGAGCAAAGTCCAAAATTTTCACTGGACACAATGTATCAATAGAAGTTTGAAATCTTTCAAGGAGGTAGCCCATTATTCACCACTAGAGATAGACATAGATCAATTCTGTCATTTACAGAGAAGTCATAGAACCAAAGAGTGCTAAGATCCTCAGGTCCAACCATTAACTGCCAAGTCCACCACTAAACCATGTCTCTAAAAGCCCCATCTGCTCATCTTTTAAATACCTCCAGGGAGAGAGACTCCACCACTGCCCTGAGCAGACTGTTCCAATATTTGGCAACCCCTTCTATGAAAACACTCTTCCTAATATCAAACCTCCCCTTGAGCAGCTTGAGGCCATTTCCTCTCATCCTGTCACTTGTTATTTTGGAGAAGAGGCCAACCCACACCTCACTACAATGTTCTCTTGAGTATTTGTCCAGAACCACAAGGTCATCCCTGAGCCTCCTTTTTTCCAGACTAATCAACCCCAGCTCCCTCAGCTGCTCCTCGCTCCTCCTTCAATTTGTGCTCTAAGTCACTGAGAAAGAATGTTTAACTTTACATAATGCTGGGGGAGGGAGGGTGAGAAGAGCTGTTAGCAGTTCCAGAAGTTACAAGAAGTCAAATTAGTAGGATTCAAATCAAGAGGCAAATCCAAGCACAGGCCTTAATGTGATTTTTTCTGAAAAATTATCTGACTCTCAGCATCTAACATTATGACAAACCCTGTTATACAAAATATCCAGGTAATTTGAAACAAAAACACCTGAGAATAAAAATGTAATAAAACCCTAAGATAAAAGCAGGTATAGGTCCTGTACTGTGAGGGGAGCGAAACAGAGTGATAGAGAGGCACAGGGAGAGTGTGAGGCACAGAGGGAACTCACACAGTTTTGGGGATTTTTGAGATCTCACTAAGAAAGGCCTGACAAAAAATAGCTTTATAACTCAGTCTTTTACGAAGATAGAAAAACAAATCGCTCAAATGACCAAAATGGTCAGAACAACTCTATGGACAGGATCAGCACATTGTGCTGTGGGAAAACGTACCCCAGGTCTAGTTAATGTACAAAAGTAGTATTATTTCTGGGATCTGAAGAGATGGGAGATTTTCTCATTATATTTATTTATCTTTTCATTCTATTTTCTCAAAACAGCTATCCATTAAGCCATTTCTTGGTGGGTCTTTTCTAACTGAGATCCACTAAGAAGCCTGTACCTCCCCTCTCTGAGTCTCAAACCACAGATCCTTGGGGCAGAACAGTAAGTACATCCCAAGCAGACCTCGGGAGTGGAGGGGGAAAAAATAGTTCTAGCAAATAACACTTGTGAGTTTCCTTGAAATTAAACAGCTCATAAATAAGCAATTTTCCTCAGACTTCAAAGAGAATTTGAGACACATTAGAAAACACAGACATTGACAGCTTCATTTGGTAGTAGGTCAAACCTTAGTTTGTATATCACTTTGTTTACTGCTCAGCAGCAAAAATGTCCTTATCATTTTTTCCATACAAGAATATAGTCATAATGCCTGCATTCCTGAAAGATTCCAACACTTTTCCAAGAAAAAGTCTGTGCTAAACTTGAGATACCTCACTTCCTCTTATTCATTTTTAAAAGGTTCTGTAAAGAAGTTTACCATGAACTTAAGCTGTACAGTATTAGCCTCTGCTTATGCACACTCTTCCAAAATGCTGTAGCTGGCTGTGCCTCTGTATCACAAAGGAGGCATTTCCTCTCACAGAACATCCAAAAATGACTTTCTGATGATGCATGCTTCATTATTTGTTTCAATGATACTGTAGTTCCAATAGTTAAGTGCCAGTGAAAAAATCTACACAGAAGTCAATGCCTTTTTCTTTTTTTCCTTTTTTTTTTTTTTGTGTTACTACTATTGTTTGCAGCACTAGGCTCAAAGAGTGACTTGTCCAGTGCTTTCTAATTCTAGCCAGGGAGCAAACATCTTAAGTAGCAGTTTATCTGAAGGTTCCCTTGCTTGCATCACTTTGACAGAAGCAATAAATATTTCTGTTGTACTACCAAGAAGAAATGAAAGCTGACACTGACTTACTCAGTTATCACAAAAGAGACAAACTGGAAACTAGCATCATTATACTTCCTTCAAAATCTAGGTAACACAATCAAAACATTGCTAATTTAATTCTGAACTGTATTTAAAACCTGCAATTTGCATGGATTCAAGAACCTGGTAGCAATATAAACAGAACACAAAAATCATGGATTTATTCAAATAAATCACAGGCTTCCTTCAGGCAAAACAGTTCCTGGCTCCAGGAAAGCAGCACTGGAACAAGCTAGAGAGGATGTCAGAGACTAAGACCACGGCAGTCAAAGCCAATTTGGTGAGATGTTCCTGCACTCTAGAAGCAGTTTGGGAAGAGTGACACCATTGTTATCAGCAAATCACAACACAATGACAGAGCTGAACAATATACAATTGATTAAAAGGAATTAGAGAACAAAGCCATAGCACAGGCAACTACGCACTAATTAATTTATACTCCACCCCTTCTCCTGTCATTGGTTAGCTTTAAATGTGCAAGTTCAGAACACCTGAAAAATATCATCAAGAAAGCTATCCCAAAACTTGGAGACACTTCATTTTAAACTAGTCTAGGAGATCTTAGCTATAAAATTCTGCCTTGACTTTGAAAAGATAAAATGCATTTGAATAGGGATAAGCAAAAGTCACCATGCCTAGAAAGAAATAATTAAAAGCCCTCTTACAGGATGAAAAAGAGTTCTGTAAGAAAGGTTCTTGTGAATCAGATATTAATCCTCATTCAATTTCCTGCTCAAAAGTGCAAACATTCCACTATGTATACACACATATGGTGCGTACAAACTCCAGAGCTGCTTGAGGAATTCACCTGTAAGATTACTGGTCTGGTTTTTTGCATATCTCATCAAGAAACTTGTGGACTGACTTGATCAGATCTTTGGAGAGGTGAAAGTAAAGGCTGCTTTGTTTTTTTCTTCTTCCGTAAGTTTGAAAGGATTGGAGACAGCCAGCTTGAGAAAAAAAGGGTTGGAGAAGGACGGCACCTAAATAAACTCTGTCTTTCCCTCCTTTTTTTAAGAAATCTCTTTGCCATATTCATAATGAATGGTACAACAGATATGACTCTAGTGACAAAGATGATAGAGGCTAAATACTAGTGAAAAAAATCATCATCAAGGACAGCATGAGCAGGAGACATTTCATGAGCAGACTGTTAAACCTCTGTCTTGAAGATGTTTGAGAATTGTGATCAATATTCTCTTTCTGAATGGGTAAGTATAATTGACCTTGACTTGAAGAGGAGCTCTCAGTATCACTTCCAATACTAATTCTGAAGTGGAAAAAAACTTGGCCTCTCTCAAATCTTATTAGACTCCATTACCAAAAAAGGTAAAAAACTGAAAATACTGAATTGATTCCTGAACTTCAAATACACAGTACACAGGGCAGGCAAAGGGAGACACAAGATATCCAAACTAAATTAGAAAAAAACTACAAAGTGTGATTACTACATATTTACAACTCAAGAGCAAGAAAGCTGCTATAAATGAAAGGCATGAGACTTGGGGGAATCAATTCTCAAATGTATCCAAGTGCCATCCAGTTCTGCCAGGCTTACCTCTTTCTACAGGTAAGAAATACCAGCATAGGCAACTTTGGACATACCAAAATCCCGCCCCAAAAATACTTTTTCCAACGAAAGAGAGGGACTAAAAACTCTTGTTATATTGTAGCATCTTTAAAATGTTATAATGTAACAGATGCAAAATTTCACCTGAGCACCATCCAGCAGTAAGAAACTATATCTAGACCTCTTAAACATTAGATAATAAACTTTGAAAATCAAAATACTACCTTACAGCAGTATCTCTATTTAAAACCAGTACCTGCTGCCTTGTTTTAGAATAAAGAAATTACTTATTTTCTTACTTAGTATTTTGAACATCATAAAAGCAGAGTTTAGTCTCTTATTAATGACACAAGAGAAAACATCTGAATCCTCATATGAGAGCAGACAAAACACTGTTAAGAGGGATATTAAATATAGTCTGATATTAAATATAGTCTAGGGGAAGAGAAGAAAGCAAAATTCAAAGAGATTAAAGTTCACTATGTTTGCTTAATGGAACTGGAACCAAGAGTATACTTGCACACTTTCCCCCAGAGGTCAAGCTCAGGTAATCCTTGCAGAGACAGCAAGTACCTGAAGCTGAGACCAAGAGGTAACATGCTCAAGTGTGACTCACAAAGATGGATGACATCAAATGCAGGTCTAAAACATCTTTCCATAAAACCACTCCAGATCTGAAGCACCCATTCACACAGTGGGTCCTTTGTCAGTCATATCTTAGAGGCAGCTATGAAAAAAATTTATATAATCTACCAATGCAAATAATACATCCACAAGCAGGAGAAAGAGAAGAAAATGCTATTCTGCACTCAGAACTTTCTGACATTAAAGTACCTCTTTGCCTACTCTGACGTCCCAAACAAGTAAACAGGAAAGAACACACTGCTCATGCCTGAGTATTTTGCAACATCATCCAAGCACTTCCAATGCATGCATGCTCCAAAACTTTCACTTAAAATTTTCATTTATGTCTTTGCACTACAAGCTCCTCTGCAGAATAATGTTGCACACATCAGTGAATACAGTTATTCTACTTTCAGTGTATCTCTCTAATGCCATCAGACTGCAGGCATCATCCCACTTGTGGCAGTAAACCCAGAGGAGCAAACACCTCTAAGTGATTTGCAAAGAAGCCTAAGAAAAGAGCACTCAAGAAAAAAAAACTAACAGCAAAATCCTCCATCTTCAGCCACCTAGCTAAGCAGGAAATTCCACCCATTTAAAGCAAAAGTTTAAAGGACAATTATTATTCAAGACAAGGAAAATTATGCAAAGCTTATTTTATATACTAAGCTATTCAAACATACAATAAGATAGAGGATTTAAAAAGTTAGATTAATAGTTTAGGTTTTTGATTTGCTTTTTCTTCTAGTGTTCCTGAATTTTATACCTTTTATGCCTTATATTTAAACCTTTCAGTTCAGTCATTCTTTATTAAGCAACGTATTTTGGCATAAACGTTTTGACTCTGAGGCTTCAGACATACCTAGCATCATATCCTGAAATTCAGACCTCTTAAGGACATTCACCCCTAAGTATTTATGATGGCTTTGGACTTAATTTCTCCAAAATGAGAAAAACATAACAATGACTGATTCTCTAAAAAAGGAATAGAAATTGAAAGCCTCTTAAGACCTTTAAGCAATGAAAATAATGAACGCTGAAGTCCACGGTTGAGCAGAAAATGGAAGTTCCAAATAGAGGTATTGTTTTCATCTTATCACAGGGGTTCCATACTGTTGTCTCCTTATCACAGAGGTTCCATACCTTCTTGGTGTTTTTTGTGGGCAGCTCTCAGAGCACTGACTCTTTCTCCTTCACAAAGGGGCCAACTGACTCCAATTCCCTGCTCTATAGCCAACCAACTCTTTCATATGAGAAGAAGAGCACTCTTCGTCTCATTGGTTACAGTTGTGGCCTGTTAAAGTGAGGCTTGTTCCTAATCTTTGCTAACTGGCCCAGTTGTAACTCCTTAGGGGTAAGATTACTCTCTACACTATCTTTATTTTCTTATATTTTACCCCTCTACAAGGTACAGTGGATATAAATGAAAGATAAGAATAATCAGTGGATTTTTTTTTTAAAGTAAACAAAGTACTGTATTCAAAAAGAGGACCCTTGCAGGCTGACTTGATGCCTATAGCATACTGGGCTATATAAGACAAAATACCCCAAAATCTCAGTCATCTTAAGGGCAGCACAAACAGAAGAAATCCAAAAAAGCTATTGTTGAATTACTAGATGGGTATTATAATACTGAGAGAGATTTACTGCAAAAGCAGAATGATGTGCTTGTCCATTACAAGGAAGATGGAAGTATTCTCCAGTCAGTAACAGAGATGGTAGTTGTCTAGACAGAGACAAAATACTCCTACACACAGTAGGAGTTCCAGCTCAAGAGACCTGTATATCTTAATACTCCACGCCCCAAAGAGGTTTAGGTAATATCAAAAGCTACTAGAGTATGATTTCCATACACACAAGAATTGGATAGAAAAGTACCACGCACAATAAGCTCTTTAACTTTTATCATGACTCTTAAAACACAAGAAAGGCTAAATACCTTTGATGAAAGGAAAGAAAATGATAGTAATAAAATTCTGTAGGAAAAAATATTCGGCTTGGAGGTCTTTTCAATGAGATTGCAGTTTGATCAGCTAAGTATAAAGTGAAAACATTATGACATGGTGTCCTGGAATGACTTTATGATACTTGTACCTCTATCTGTTTAGCCCAAAAATAAATTCTGCACCTTTAAGACTGGTTCTGAGAGCACACGGCGGGAGAGAAGAAGCACAGAGTTTGCTATCAGAAACTGCACTTTCTCCTTCACATTCCTGCTCCTGGCTGTGTGGTCTGCAGCATGGACTGCAAGAGAGAGCTCTCCTTTGCCTTTAGTTAGTTTTTAGCCAGCTGAGGACAGAGAAGTTCCCTGGACTGTGATTTTTTTTTTTCTTAGAACTGTTCAAACCTGCTCTGGACTGAAAACCCAGGAGAGTGCCTGGAACTCACACCTGTGGCCCACCAGCCTGAGCCTGGGCCACAACACTTCCAGCGCTGGAGGGACTGATCAGAGACTGAGTGAGCTGAGCCACAGCCCACCAAGGGGATTTTCTGAGTTGGTCATCTCTTCAGACT
Source organism: Melospiza georgiana (assembly GCF_028018845.1). Lineage (NCBI taxonomy): Eukaryota > Metazoa > Chordata > Aves > Passeriformes > Passerellidae > Melospiza > Melospiza georgiana. Next base: position 49,034,438 of record NC_080432.1, on the reverse strand, counting down.
GGCAAGAAGTTTTCTTGTTTAATATTGTTCATTTTCTGTGCTGGTGAATGCTTTGCCTGTTAAACAAACAGTTTTTTCCACTTTTCGGCAAGGAAATATTTTCCTGAGCCAGTTGGGGGAGGGGCCACTTGAATTTGCTTTCTAGAAGAACCCCTTCGGAGGTTTTCTCCCAAATTTGCCTTAAACCAGGACACATGGATATGACAGAACAGTTTTCAAAGGCAATTAACCATTCATTTAGAGCTCCATTTTAATTAGGAAAAAGCGTGCATTATTAAATACAGCTGAAACAGTTTAATAGCTATTTCTTCAAAAGCAGACACAATTTAGTAAATATGAATGTTACCCTTGGGAATCTGCAAACATAAATACTAGTTACTAACTTGCAACGTTTTTTCATTGGTATTTAAAAAGCAAATCTGAAATGCCCACTTCTAGAAATCTTTGTAGGTGATTGAAGGAGCCTTTAAGAAAACTGAGATGTTTACAATACACTTGACTTTATCTGCTGGAAATAACAAGTAAATCTGATTTAACAACTGCTCATAGGAGGACTCTATAATTAGTGTAACGCTGTCATGAAAGGAAAAAAGGTATCAATTTCAATTCTTCTAGTAAAGAGGAAGCTCAACGTGATATTGGTGGGAATTTATTTGAAATCTATGAACCATCCTATCAGCTTAACCCCTCTGAGAGCCTAAGCATTTCCTCCACAGCTGCAATCAACTGGGGATGAACTAACCAGAACACTGGGACATGGAGGAACTCAGCTGGATAACACCCAGAGCTGTTTCCAGTGCTCCAACATGGCACAAGGAAACAGGGAGCTGCGTGGTGGCTTAGGGACTTTTACAAAATAGCTGTTACCTGGACTTGAGTTACACTCCCCTCCTACCTGCCCACTTCCCCAAAATGCCTTGCGTTCATTTGGAAAAAAAGAATCCTGCATGGATAGTCTGGCTCTAACACTCAAGAAAGTACAATCCAAACTGCAAAAAGCTGAAGGAGAACGAAAGTACCGGAATGAAAATACACTGGGATAAGGTATAAAAGCATTATCTTCTCTGCTCTCTTGCATATCATCAATTACAAGCAAAAAATTTTTTCCAAAGTAGGATTTCTCTATCATAGAAGTAAGTACATACAAGAATGACTTATTTGTTTTGGACTTAAGAAAACCTGTGCATCTTCAAGAATTAAGACACATGCAAGAATTACTGCCATTCTAGAGATTAAAACTGACATTTAAGGTGAGGAATTAACTAGAGTCCATGCTTCCTAGACCATTAAACTATGTACATTCAGTGAAATTTGAAATTTACATTTCATATAACATAATCCAAATACAGTAAAATAAATATATTTTTTAAATTTGAAGAAAAATTTTACCTTTGGTGCATGCACATAATCTGTCTGTGCCCGAACAGTATATCACAGAGACAAACATATCTGGTTCTTCAGTGCCCTCTTTTTTAGGTGGCTCCACTTTGGCCAGAATTTCAAAGTTTGAAAGATCTAGTATTTTTACATATCCTCCCTGAGTAGTTATTACCAGGTGCCCAAGAGTAGAGATCTCAGATCTTCTCTCTCTCCCACTGCCATTTTTAGAAGATAATTGTATTTCCTCTACAGGCTCCTCACAGTCGTCTTCTCGATTATCCAATATATCTGGTGGGAGTAAAATCATTGAGGTAATTGTGTCTTGGGGGTCTTTGATATGCTGGATTTTTACTGGTTCCTCCTCTAGAGTAACTATTCTAGTGGCATAATTCATTTTATAAAGCACTAGGTATCCACCACTAACACTTCTCTGTTCAGGCTGAATTATTAAAGGAGTTGGTACATCTGCTGGTGTCTCCTGCTGGATTACATCAATACTCGTGCCATTCACTACGGCAAGACTTGATTCTAGTTCCCCCTTCCTTCTATTACATAGTGCCGAGTTTAATTTATTTAAATTATTCAAGGCCTCTACTTGATTTATTGCACTCAGAGACTCAACGGGACAAGTCCGCAGTCCTACTAACAGATGAACTCCATCTGCACAAGGTGTGATTGAATCCACACACAGGTTCTCCTCCTCTGCAAACTTGGGCAGACGCAGGCACTGAACCAAAGTCCCAGGCTTGGGAACCATAGAGCTCCACTTGTCCGAGTCCGGAGATGTCAGGTTGGCTGCAGCATCTGCAAACTGCTGAATGTAAGTCACAGGGGGGTCCTGTAACAGCAACTGTTCCTGACTGTCCAGCTCCATTTCAATGATCTGTGGAACTGTGAAACCATCATCGTGGATACTTTTACTCATAATATTGTTCATCTGGGAAAAGAGTTTTCCTGCTTTTTCATCAGACTCCTTGATGCTGTACAGCAGCAACACAGGCAAAGTCCTCCTTACCAGAGGGGAATTCAGTTCTGAATTAGTGCAGGATTCATTGTCAGTTGATCCCTGTTCAGAGACACTCTCACCTCGAGTCCTGCTTAAGCCATCCAGTGATCTCTGAGAGTTACTGCTAACGGGAGAGGTAGCAGGTGATTTGTATGTTAATAGACCTCCAGCTAATAAACAAGGAAAAGGAATGTTGTGTTGTTCTAGATGTTTTTCCTTCATCTTTTCACTCTTACAGTTGGCCAAACAGGGATTTGCCCCAAGTTCTTCCAGATCTTTAACTGTGTCCTCCAGAACATTTGCAACAATTTCCCACTGAAGTTTTTCAGGTTGTTGAAGAACACTGAGAGCTGTTATATCAAGGCTGACTTCCATCGTTTCTTTTTGTGATGTATGCCCTTTAAAACAAAAACGTTTAACATAATACACATGCTCAAAAAACAAAACGGGAATCATACTGCATATATTACAGTTTGTTGGAAAAAAATCATCTTTTTCTACATTTCATGCTCTTTTTTTCCCCACTTGGTGATCCTTACTCAAAGATGTAAACCACATTATAGAAAATAAACATGTAGTCCTCCCTCCCTCAAAATTTCTGACTGAACCTCTAAGAAAACAACACAAGAATACCACGCACAGCACTGCTCTGCTTCCATATAAAATCTTTACTCAGGAAGAAATACTTTATCAAAGTGCAAACCCTTAGGGAAATAATCAAGACACAGGAACTCTTTTGGCAATCCCCTGAATTTAAAGCGTTTCATACAGCTGTAATTTGTTCCTGTTCTAAGAAAGTTCTTTTATCTTGGTTTGTGTGCTTTATTGACAGCAAGATAAGCAATGCTTGTTGTCAAGTAAGACATTTATTAACTAACAAAGTGCAGGTTTTTTTTTTTCCTGCATGCCATCTCTCCATCACACAAACTTAAATACTGGCATTCCTTTCAATGGTAAATCCATTGAAAAATTCTTTTCCAAGGTAAATTCTTTTCCTTTTTTCTAATCCAGTGAATATGATATCAGTTTTGACAGGGTTTTTTAAAAAGTCTGGAAGAAGAATTTTCCCTTTCACCTCTAAACTATTACATATATAACAGGTCAGATATAACCTACCTGTAACAGATTCTGATCTGGAATGCTCTTCACTGTCTGAATCCTCCAGTAGATCATCACTGGAAAAAAAAAATAATGCACTAATGACACCATGCACATGCTAACTGCAGGCTTATTTTTAATTAAATTAGTAAAAATTCATAAAAACCACAATGTGTACTATAGCTGGCCATTCTTTTCAGCCAGCATTGTTCATCCATTGATGAGTTCATCACAGACACCAACAACAAAGACTTTATCCTCCATTACTGAATCAGTAGACCAGATTTCTTTTTGCCTCATTCTACTATTGTATTTCCTACAATTCAGATCTAAATTGAATTAAAATGAAAACCAGTTCTCAGGAATCTTTCCAAGAAAAATAAAACCATACAATCAGGACATCTGAAAATGAATATCAACATCTTCAAATTCCTCAAAATCATCTCTGGAAAGTGGACCTGACAGATTGGTCTTCAGTTCCACAAGCGATTTTGTAGCTAGAACTGAAACAAGGGATGAACAGTGTTGTTGGTTTTATAAATACTGCCAGAGAAATCTTTTTGTCATAAAACCAAATTCTGTTCAAGACACCTTTTCAAGAGAAATAGGACCCTGAGTAGTTCTAAGAATACATAAATAATTAACGCACCTGACTTTTCCAATAAAAGAAATTATTTCCTATTGCAGGCTCATTACTCACAGGAAGGACAGTAATCCCTTTGCAGCTTCAGGTAAAACTACTCACAGTACCAAGTCAAATCCTCTAACTTCAACAAACCAGATGCTTATTCCTCATATCCAGGAAATACATCTTTGTGGGGTCAAACCTGATCAACATTCACTTCACAACATGGCATACACAATTCAATACTTTAATTCTGATCCAGCTTCCCCTTAAGCAGAGAAGTGAGAATAAATTCCACGTAGGTTAAATGAAATGGAAAATGCTTAGTTCTAGGCAGTATGATTGCACTGTCCTTTATCCAGCTCTTAAAATTGGTTTAATTCTGTAACTATTAAGGAGTTCCCAGCCCTAAAGCTACAGTAAGAGTCCAGGCAGCTGCTGATGCTGCTCATGTCAGCAGAAGAGCAACCTTTCTATTTGCTCTGCACTACTGTAGACATCACACTAAGCTTAAAACCAAGATTTACATCCCTGTGCATATAACAGTATTGCTACCTTCTTCTTAATGCTGAAGTTTAAGAAGCAACCTTCAGAAAACTAGCAACACTCCCCAGTCAACTTTTGTTCTACATTTTCCAACAGCTATTCACTCTATTGAGCTTTGGCAACACCAGACAAGAGTACCCAGTAACTGGGTTAGGCTGCATGAAGCACAAGTGAAATACTACTTTTTTCTCACATCACACTTTCTAAGCAGTGACATACCCTGTAGCTTATCCAAACCTTTGCAAAAGGACTATCTAATTCTTTAGAGTCTGTATATGTGTACTAAAAGAATGCAAGGAAGCACAAATTCCTAGCACAGCTAAACAGTTTATTTTCAGAGTGACATAACCACAAATTGTGGAGAAGCAATCAGAAAAAAAGCATGTTCCAGAAGTCCAAGAGGAGCCTTTACTTTCAAGATCTGAAATGTATAATCCATAACTAAAATGAAAGGCTGATGCAAAGCTTATATTCCTTTCTCTTTTTACACTGCCTCTGAAACATGAGCATAGAGCAGCAATGAGATCTGAAATCTCTTTGCTAGTGGAGTATAAAACTGGAACAGCAGGAAACTGGCTTAAAAAATAGAAATTTAGATTAGTCTGTTTCAAGTGTTGAATTATGTACAAAAATACATAGTGACTAAAAATATTATTTCCATGAAAACAAAATTACCAATCTTATGTTTCACAAAGCATGACTTTGCTAAATGACATTTACCACTCACACAGAAGCATTTAATATTTCTCATTTGGTAGATTGGCATACCTGTCTCCTTCTAATTTTGGTATGTCTGAGCAGCTAGAGGAATCTTCTAACCATGCTAGTGTTGGTCTCCTTGAGTCAACCCCTGAGCTCTGTTCTCCTGATAACATAAGTTGCTGCACAATAGCGGGATCATATGCATTGATTTCAAATTTTAAGTGGACCTGAGAAATAACAAGAAAAAACAGAAAAGGTATTTGATTTTGAATCAGGATATGCCTGATCAGTAAATAGCTGATGAAAAATAATTATTTATATTGCATACCTTCATAAGTTTGGAAACATCCCATATGCAGATCTTTCCTCGTTTTGTTGCAGCAGCTAGAAAATGAGGGCAACTTCCAGATCCAAAGCAGGTTATTCTGTCAGTGCCATCTGTGCAGGGAAATTGCGCTGGACTTGTTGCCAGTGTGACTGAAAGAGGTACATTCTGAGTGTGCTCACCCTTGACAAATGGGCAGTTTGGGGAATGTCTCTCATGTTCAGACCTTTCCAAATTAAAAACAAACACAGAAAACAACCAGTTTTTACTGTGAAAACTACACACAGTATACGCAAGTTAAGCCCTAGAAGCGAAGCTGAAACTGAACTGTTTGAACTCTGCAGTCAACCATACATGAGAGTTCTGAAGTTACTAACACAGCTTTCCCTGCTGATTCTCAATAGCAGACTGTATTAAAGACTTTGATCACTCAATATGCATTCATAGTCAAATGGATCAATCTACACAATGCTCTTCATATAATTAGTCCATTAAAAAAAATTGTTCTATAGGCAGTGGCCAATCATGTCCCCACAGAGAAAAACCCAGATTAAATTACTGTACATTAAAACTCTAATGTTATGAGTAACTTTAGAAGCAATGTCCTGTTTTTAGTTCTATATCCACAATTAAAAAAATCAAAACTGGAAACAGTCCTGAATGTCACATTAACCAAGAAGCATGGAAAAAAATGCATCTTGATATACAACTAAGGCAGAGACATGACAAGAGCAATTACACGGCTACAAAATGTCTTGAAAATTGTAAGTGAAAGGAGTAGACAAAAACTATGAAGATAATATTACAAGGAAAAGTTTCCACCAAGTCAGGAATCTGATGTGTTCAAGGAAAGATTACAAATTACCAGCTAATCAAGAATAAAATTACGTTAAGAACTCTTTAATTAGTGTAAGGTCCTTCCTTTCAGTCACCATCCACAATTTTAGATGATTCAGGAAACTAGTAATGGATACTGCAATTTCACATAAAAGGCAAATATGCACTAAACAGTCAGAGCAGTTTTTGAACCTGAAAAGAGATGTATTCTAGTCTCAGTCAAACAGAAGACTCAGTTTAGATCCCCACAAACAAGTACTGGCTGACAACTCTCAAGGAGCAATTTGAAATGAAACAGCAAATCAGAATTAAGATATAAAATCAACTACATTTATTTTCTTTTAGTATTACACAGAAATTTGATATTGTACATCAAATCTTTTTGCGACTTGTTCCATGGAATCATTTTGAGAAATGTTGATTTTTGTCCTTTGAAGATTTCTAACCTCTTCAGCACAAAATTAGGTGTACTTCACACATCATTAAACTTACCAAGGTTCATCTGTAGGCTCCCAGCACACCAAGCACACACTACAGGTAAAGCACATGGCTCTGTCATCTCCTGATGAAGCAGGCTATGAAAATAGGAAGAAGCACTTGAAATTTATATAGCTATGTACTACAAAACACTTTTAACTAGGTGATCAACTTCTTTCCCTCTAGTGACATACTAAAGCATCACACCGAACATATAAAATGCCACAAATTATATACTACAAAGTGGCAGCATTTCACATTAAAAAAAGAACACACATTACTGTAGAAGAGATCAAGAACTAACATTCATGCAAGTCATTGGATGCAAACCACAGACAAAGAACAGAAATTACTTTTTTTTCTTTGGCAAAAGTTCACAAGTTTCAAAAAATTTAGAACTGCATCAGAAAACATGTTTGAATAAACACGGGTTAAAAGATATTCCTACCAATCTCTTAGGACATAAATTATTCTCTACCACTCCTCTGCAAAGAACAGTTGTTACTTGCTGAAGTAACTGACGAAAAGCAATCAAAATTTCCATTCTCTTAAAATTTAGCATTTTCATGATCTCATTTCAAGATATGTTTGGGAATATGCAGATGCAATTCCAGCATATGAATTCCCTGCATTTTTCCTTCTGTGCAAGTTTAAGAAATCATCCAAAAACTTCATCCACCTATCACGCTTTACAGCTGACAGAATGAAACAGACAATATTGCTGTCAAAGGCTAGGCACTGCCCAGCAATCATTACCTAAATCCATATTATAAATATTTTTTTAAATCAGGAATAATTTCAAGGAATGAAAAATGGAAATAAGCAAAAGTAGTGGAATAAAACATTGAGGTTGTATTTATTCACTGAGCCTAACAATTTAATGTGATCTAGGACCTCTGTTTGATACAACAAAGTCCTACCAGGAAAGTATGTTTAGAGAACTCCAGTGCCAAGCTTATTGCTTTTTTGCTTTACTTGTTATATAAAATAAGAAAAAAAGCCCTACTAGAAAACATCACCACTTTTTTCCCCCTGACCTCCCACCTGGGGAACAAATACTAAGAACAACTAAATCTCTTACCTGGTGATAGAACCCAGCTTGAGCCATAGGATCTGGCTGTGCCCACCGATAACCCACATGAGGCCATGAAGTGAATGTCTCCCGTCTGTTAGCTTCACTATACATCAAAGACCTAGAAAGGTGAAAAACCCTACATGACCCAAAATTGCCACTTAAAATTAAAAACCCAAACTATTTATAAGACTTTCAGTCCTTTAGTAACCATTAAAAATAGCATAAATAGTTACCTATAACTTACACATAAAATTATAATTAACTATTACAGGAAAATTACAAACCTCCCTCACCTGGGTGCTTAAAGTACATCCCCAGCAAAAAACTAAAAGCCACACAACAACCTATGGACCTTAAGAGCAGGATTAAGAAAATAAGCTTCCAGGTAGCCTATTTGATCTACCTGCAGAGAAATGCATCAGATACCCAAAGCTATTCTGCATCGAAGGCAGGTGGAGAAGCTAGCCCAACAGAAGTGCAAGAGAGCTGGATTTTCTTAAACATGACAACTACTGTAAAAATTTGGGGTTCTTAGCTAAACACTTATAAATTTACATATTTAAAAATTCTCTAAACTGATATTTTAGGCTTAACTAAATAGATGACACAACCCTCCTTCCCAGTCATGACTCACTACATACTGTAATACTCACAAATTTTTAACTACTAAGTCCCAAAATATGAACCCTTCTGCGACTTAGGTAAGAGAGCGAAGAAGTTCCTCTCTTTTCCACCTTCACTCAATGCATGTCTCCCATTTGCAACAGCACATGAGAAATGAGTATCAGTTTTCCTTTTCCCTTGACAGAGTTTTGTTCTCCCAACAACTAGGGCCATTAGAGGGAAATGTGCCTTATTTCTGTTTCTGCTTCTCAGTTTCAGGGGATTTTTGCTGTCTTGTAAGAGAACAGAAATATTAAACATTTCCTGCCAAAGAAGTAATCTATTCTAGCAACGCTCACATAAGAGCTATCTTAACTTGACATTATACCAGCTCAAGAGACAGATCTTGGGACAGCTCTAATCAAAATACAATGTGGTGAGGTATAGGTAGACCTGAAGGCTTGGGGAAGGAAAGCTAAGAGATGAAATCAAATTCATTAAATTATTTGAGATGTAAGAAATTATAATACAAATGCAAAATAGTATTTGTACAGACACTTTCAAGAAAGAATAATTTAAAAATTTAGAAGATTTACCACTATTCTAACTAGTCTCAGCTTATGAAGGTTAAAATAATGCTCGTGTATACACTACACTTAGATAGAAATAGATGAAGCAGCAATCTGAGATAAAATGTTCTCTTATCCTACACATGTTGCAGTTGACTAGAGAGTTCAGAAGTAGCATATATATGGTCTGCAAAGGTAACTTCCTAAACTTCTAAACCATAAAACATAATAATGACTCTTTCTTGTATGAAGGAAAAGCAGTTGACTTCAGGCTACAATGAAGTATGTATTTAAGGCTTCAATTCTTACCTTTCTAAAAGTGTATGTTGGGATTAAGAGCAAAGTAAATTTGATTTGCATTAAAGTTGAAACCCAGACAGTCTTGTGGTGTCCATAAAGGCTTTCCTAAATTCAGTACTATGTATGGCACAGCAGTTCATTAGCTGTATGTGTAAGAGCAATGAAGTACAGAATAGGACTAGCTCTTTAACTAAGTTAAAGTCACCTAGTTGCTTATCCTGATACAAATAAGGGGTCAAATTCATCACTTATTTTGCATTAATGTACCTGTCCACAGATCGGCCAGGTCCCACACCGAGCTCTGGTCGTGCGCTGGGTAAGAGGTAAGATAACCTATCCATCACAGAGGATGCTACAGGTAAGGCAGCAATATTTTGATTTATCTTCTTGAGTTCATTTACAATGGCACTGGCGACAGACTTCAAAACATGATGAGGAAGGTGGAACGTAACCGTTGCCCACTAAATAAGGAAAAAAGTGTCTATGTTTTAGAATTTGAAAATCTTAACAACAAACAGATCAGAAAAGTGTAAAAACCAAAACCAAACACATGTGGTATCAAGAAATACAACAACAGACACACAAAAGCAACACAAGCATAACACAAGGAAAGTAATCTCAAATTTTAAGCTCAGTTGGGTTTATTAGTTGAGTTTATCAGCAAGAAACTAATTTTGTTTGTTCTCTTACCAAGTGAGAATATATATTCTCACATAAAACTAAGGAACAGACAATATATTCCATTGTCTTCAAACAAAATCCACCACACTGAATCACACATTTTGCATGTTTCAATGGTAGACACACAAATTAGACTTGGGAATCCATGTTAGACAGTACAAATTCTTACCTTTGCAACTTTATGATTTGCTGCTGTTTCATGTGAGGTATTTTTTAAGCCATCCTTCAGTTGTGTGATGAACAAATCATATCCCTCTGTGCTAGAAACATCTACTTTTTCTATGCAAGCAGATAACAACTGCTGAGCCTAAAATGCAGATGTGCAAGCAAAGTTAGCATCCACACTGAGTAACTACAACAGGAATTATGCCTGTTTCATTACTCTTGGAAATGTCTTTTGCCAGATCCTACTTTATCATATATTATATCAGCATAATTCCCATTCCAGACCTGAGTATATTGTTCCAAATTTTACATCACAGGCCAAGCCACAGATAAACTTCAGCAATGGTAACAGTAATTACTACAAATTCTCTCAAGGGCAATATTACCAAATGTTAAAAAAAATCAGTCATAAAAGTTAAAACAAGATCTATTAAAGAAACATCTATTGCCCAATGCTTTCTCTTCAAAAGGATTCATTTAGCTTTAATGACAAATAGTGACAGCAAGAACAAAAGTCTTGCCATTTTCTGAGTAGCTTTGGACCTTCAAAAAGGTAGATAATAATGAGAACAACCACACTGCAATACAATTGGAGCTAAGTTACTTACAATGCTAATACAGCAAAGCTGAAAAATGAAGCAAAGAAAAATCCAGGCCAGTTTAGAAGTTAGTTCTTGAAACTCAGAAATAATGCAGCTGGAAAAGAATGCTATAATTGTCCATTTACAGACATTTTCTTCCAAGTCTCATCTGTTTCCAGCTTATCTCTCTGTCTGCTAACTTCATGTTGACAGGTAAGGTTTAAAGGAATGCTTATTGTGCAAAGCACAGAGTATTCTAAATCTGCTGTTAGGTGAGTTAACATCTGAAAAATATTACAGGAATTCTTTCAAGTTACAAATACAGGGAAATATTTCCCAAGGACAATGGTCAGCCAGTCCTTTAAACAAACAAACTGCTTGAAACAGCACAAACCAAAAGCCCCTTAGTTATGTCCTTGGGAAGTTCAGGGGAAGAAAGACTGAAATAAGGCAAACCAGCCCCTGAGCCAAGGTTGTATCAGAAGAATAACAGATAGACTGTGGAAGTTCCTCAATTTCAGTGTTCTACGGCCAATTCAAAACAGCACAGAGATTGCTTCAGAACTTGTTAATGCTGACAACTAGAAATGCATAAAGGTGCACTGTACTACCAGCAGATCAAACTACTTAAGTGCAAAAATTTGCAGAAAAGTTCTGGAGACAAAAAAAAAAAACCAAAAAAACAAACAAACACTAAATACCCCTCCTTGGATGAAAGTTCTTGACCTTTCTATGATGAAAGAGGTGGACAGATGTGTTTGTATGATATTTGCTTAGTATTCACTAAGTTTTTCCAAGGTCTGGGTTACCACCTCTTTAAAATTAAAAGAACTTGAGACTGATACTGTTTTGCCTCCTTCCTCACTGATCTAGTGATCAAACTCCCAAAGCTACTCCTACTGAACTCCACATTTCTTTTTCTACAGGAAGGATCTTAACAGAGAAGTGCTGTAAAAAAGGGTCTATAAACTCTTTAGAACCAAAGAATCTCTGTGCCAAAAACTAACACAAACTTATAGATTGTATTGAACCATGTGAGACTGCAAAACTGTCACAGCAGATCTTATGAAAGGAAATCCTGACCTCTGACGCTTTCTTCACACTCAGCCACACATACCAAGATTCTTTAGTAACCCACAAAGGGTACAAAAGCGATGCCAGTGGGCAGCAGGCATCAGGAACCTGGAAAGCTCTCTGCAGAGACCTCTATGAAACATTTTATTGCTGTACTCCTACTCAAATCACATAGTTAAAAACCTCAGATATAACATACATTCTTGATTCATAACACAAATAATGTACATCAATGCTGACGATAAACAAATGCAACAAAATCCTAAGTACTATACTCTAAGCAGAAATGTCTACATTAGTTTCTCTAAATGCCCAAACCACGAAGTACTGTGCTACACCTGATCCAAACATAAAAGGGAAGCCAGGTTTGCACAGAAAAAAGTCTTTTGTTAGGCCAGCTGACCTTGCTAGAAAACTTAAGATTCCAGCTCTAATTCTTCACATGACAGAACACTGTGTTACCTGATTTCATCTTTCTTTTTCTGAAAGACTATAACAACCAATCAGGGATACCTAACAGGCCAGAATGACTCCCAGAAGTGCATATAGATTCTATACACAAGCAACGACAAAGGTGGGGAAATGAGTCCTTATCTCTGGTCACTAAAAAGTTCTTTCTTCTGAAATAATGTGGTCTTGGGGCATGCTCTTATTTGTTTGAGATACAGGAAACTGTGAAAGGCTGTGGCCCTATGACAGCTAATAACTAAGAAACTTTTCCATTACATGGTGTAAATATCACCCGAAAAACTCAGAGTCAAATGTCTGGTTTCAGTATTTCTGACAGAGTTATTTACATACCTCTTTTCATTCCCCCCCCCCAATCTTACCTCTGTAACTGGCAATTCAAGCTGAACCACGTCATCTTGTTTTGAAACAGGCGTTTGCAGAGCTGTGTCTAACAGCAAGATGCCATTGAGATCTTTCCTACATCCTACTGCATAATCGTCCACAAAGATCACTTTATCCACAGCAGAAATATACTGACATTTCACCCGTCCACCTGGTTTAGCTAGAAAGGAAAGATAAAATGCAAGATCTAATTAGAAAAATGCTTTGATAGAAAAGACCTCTAATTTCTGTTTAGGAAAGAAATGTAAAACTTTGGCAAAATCTTTACTTCTTGAGATGATCAAAACATTTTAGCAACCACAATTTTCACCAAGCTTTTATATTTCCTACATTAAAAAACAAACTACCAAAATCTATACATCTCATCAATAACCATTTTATTCCTACAGTGGAAGCCATTAATTTAAATCCTCCTCCTACCAGGAGACCTCAGCTAGAGTTTTCAATCTTAATGCCTGGTGTTTAAACTTGATACTAGCTGACAATCAATAATAAGAACAAAAATGCACAAACCAGAATGAACACTGAGACAAAATTGTGAAATTACCATTAAGGCTTACTAACAACACTTCATCAAGCAAAACAACACTTCTCAAAACTAAGTACAGCATGTAACACGTACCAATGTGGTGTGTGCTCCTTGAAACACTACAACAGCTCATTTGTGCTCAGTGCTGCACACGTGATGTTAGTAACAGGTCTGAGAAGTTTGGTGAAGGCAGAGGAAGACTGCCACCAGATAAATAAGGAAAGGCTGTGGCAATGGATATTAACCCCTAAAATGTTTAATGTTACTCATCACTATTACGTGCCTAAAGCTGGATAGACTGCAGAACTGAATGCAATCCATGTGAAATGCTACCTGCACAGAAGGCAAACTGCTTTCTATCACAGACAGAGTAAGCTGCCACTCCAGAAGCAGATTGTGTGTGTATGTTATAAATACAGGGACACTTGCTCCAATGGCAGCTGAAAATGCTGCATCGTCAACAGAGATGTCTTCCTGTCACACAGAAATAGGAGTTTCATCAAATTTTGCATTAATCATGTCCTGTCCATGTTCTCCTCTTTCCTCAGACGCTGGATACTGTTTTTATTATAAATAATTAAAAAATCACCATTTTGGTGACTAGCATACAGTAAAACATCCAGATAAGGACAGCTACATGACTCTGTCACCTTCACACTTTGATAAGAGTTAAATGGAAATTAAAACTTCTGGAACTCCAGGGCACATGAATCTGACCACATGACATTTGTGGTATCCTCTCTTTGAAAATGCAGGTAAAGAACAGTTGTCAGCTGCCCTTCTCACCAAGATTTCGGAAACAATGACTCACACTCACAAAACAAAGGAGATAGGCCTTTGCCTGCAGTAAGTATACTGCAATTGTAATCACTGATACAGCAGTCAGAAACACCTGAAAAGTTTGGAATCACTTGATAGCTGTGAAGTCTTTGGTCCTTGCTCAGCAAAACAGAGTTCTCTGAATGGTAAATCAACTAATTTCACACTGTGTTTTTGCCAATACACTGGAGTTCCTCACACAAAACTTTCTACAACCAACACAGCTGCAGGCAAGGAAGTAAAACATTCTACAGGAAAATAAGCTTTGTCAAAAATTCAAATACAAGTTTTAATATTTTTAGAAGTTTCAACAATGTACTGGAAACTATTATGCAAATAAACTGAACAGTATCTGATGCACTAAACTAGAAACCTCAGTAGATTCTGATGATGTTTGCAGACTATCCAGAGTGATCCAAGGGATGGATCACTACAGGACACTTTCTTTAACACATCACTTCTCTCCTCCTTCCCCCTCCCAGAGAAAATGGGAAAAGCAGCTCATCCTTTCTGGATGAGCCATGCCAACACCATGAACAGTTTCTTTTGCACTTTCCTTATTTCCTGTCAAGCACAGGAGTGTGCTTGTGCCCTGTGCCTAGCAGTTCTGCAGTCTGTAGGAGCCCCAGACATTGTGGCTTTCTAGGCTAGACCATTCTTACTTTATCAATTCTGTAGTGTTAATGAAATCTCATGTCTAAAGCAGCAAACAGCTAATACCCTCTGAGTAAATGGTCCAAATCTTTAGAAGCCAATGAAGATAACTAATGAGGCAGATAACATAGTATTTCTGCTCCATTGCAAAACAAAATAAGTTATAACTACAGAACAAAAAATACATTGTCTTCCAGCTGTGATTTTTTGTTGTGTGCTGGCTAATATTCTGGTTTGTTGTATTGACAGAAAGATGGGCCAAATTATCTCTAGAAAGTTATTTACAGTTGCTGTTTTTATTTTATTTATTTTATTGTATTTATTTTATTGAAGTACATAAAACCAAAACAGGCCCCCTTAGCCTAAGTCGATGGAACTTCAAGGAAATTGTTCGATCGATATTTAATATTTTTCCAAAACTCAGAGAAACACATTCTGTAACTTACACTAAATAGCCTCTGAGTTGCTGAGAAGCTTTTTTGCAAATAGGAGTTTAATTTTAAAAGTTCACAAAACACATTTCGAGATAATTCTAAAACTAGTCACATAGTGTAACACAGTCTACATATGGCTGACCATATTATTGTAATAACAGATTAAGAACCAGGAAACCAACAAATGTAGAAGTCACTGCTACAGAAGTAGTAACCTACAAGTTATGCTTAGAAAAGTTAAATCATCCTAAAGCATTGTCAGAAGTGTTCTTTTTAACTCAGGATCAATATTTTACAATGTGCTAAAGGACTCTGCCGATACCCATAGAAAAACATACTGGTGCCCCTCTAACATTATGTCCTGCCTGTCCAGTCTCAGTTTACTGGCAATAAATAGTGATCTGCACCTTCACAAACCACAGCTAAAAAGTTTCATGTAAAATCACTGGATTATTTAAGCTAGATCATCAAAACCCAACTGTTACTCTCATTTTAGCCCCCATTGCTTTAGCTGTAATTTATTTTGGGTGGTAGGAGAAAAGCAGTCATTCTAAGTTTCTAATGATTTTGCTTTTCAGTCTTGGCACAAGTGAATCATAGTTTCTCCCAGTATCTCCAGCCTATCTGCCTAGGATTAAAAACAAAACAACTCACAAAGAAGTCATTAAACCTTTTGTCAGTTTCCTACAAGGAAACCTGGCAGGATGCTAGCATGCCAGAAGTGCAAATCCAATAGCATATTACACTGTGATATGACATCTATCACAACATTAGAACTAGCAACCTAAAAACTTAAAATAAAACCAAACAAACATCAGATTGCAGAAATTAAGAACCTGAGAACAGGAACATTTCACCTTCACCTTCTTTGTTTCAAACAACAGAGAACAGAGACCAGCAATTTCCTGTGATCGCAATCTGACCCATGGGAGTATTACAGAAAACAAACTGGTCTGGAGAACTCATAACAGTCTAAGCAGCATCTGGCATGCCCCCTTGCCTAGGGGCATTAAGATGAACCAAACCAATTAGAGAATTAGCCTTGCATTTCACGAAGTAGAACAATGAAAAAGTTTGTCTCCATCTCTCTGCTGAAGACAGACTCAGCCTCAAAGCTACAGAGCTTAAGAGAAGTGGCTGTCACACGCATATCCTTGGCCACCATCATGAAGAGATAGAGATTAATGCTGGCAGTAACACCTTTATCTTCTGTGATATTGGAAAAAGTTAATTCACCTAGAAAACTGCTAGCCAGGAATAGTATTAAAACATATCAAAGTGAGTAATTCTCTTGACAAGAAGCAATACAGAGCAAAAAAAGCTTAAAAATAATTTCTAAATTGAAGGAAACTAACACTTACCTGCAGCTATAAAGTGAGAGTGGTAAACACATGCATCATAGCACTGATTCCATAAGGCTAAGACCCAAGTCCAATCAAGTATCTAAATGTTCAGAGTTCATAGCTTTGATCTATGAATGTCACCAGGTCTTTAAATAAAGAAGTAACATTTTTGGAGAAACAGAAATGCCATCAGCCCAGTAGAAGAGATACATTATGTGCAGCAATACCAGTTTCTGGCATTTAATTGCATCTGCCATTAATAATTGCCAATCTGGTCACTAATGGCATCTGCCATTTAAGTTAAAATACCCAAACAATATCTCAGTACCCATTTCAAGATACTTGCAAGCATGGAAAAAATAATAAATGAAGTTTCAGGAGATCAAAAGCCCTATCTATTCCATTGATCTTGTACCATAAGATTCAAGCATCAAGCTACTTAAAATGAATCCAAAACTCAAGAAAAAGCCAGGTTAGCGAACAGCAAAACTATTCTTTCCATCTGAGACAAAAACTCTTCCTGCTAGAACCTCACTCAGCCACTTCTCACGCATTTTTCATGTACCTGGGATTAAGAAAACCTTAAGTATCACTTGCCCTCATTTGTTACAAAGCAAGTGCCTTTCTTGCTGCTACCACTTCATGTAATCATAAAATCGACAAAAAGTTAGCAAGTATAGCACCCAATTACATACTAGCTAAGCAACACATCTGCCAAGGCAAGCATACCAGAACATTTGCAATTTGAGGACAATAGAAATAAAATTTTAAAAAAAGGAAAATCCTGTCCTAAAGTTCAACTTGCTGTCTTAACTTGCCATATTTGCAGGAATCTATTTTGAACTAATACTACAGAAAATCACAACTTTGGATGAGCTGCAAAGGGTTCAAACAAAAGAGCATAAAGAGCAAACCTCTAAGTCGCGTCTAAAAATAAAAGTTGCCTCCAAATTATTTCACATCAGTGGCTCCCAAATGAAACAAAGACATGGTGGTTATGAACAGCCGGGAACACCATAATGAGATGATGTCTAATGGCTGGCCAAATCAGGCCATGACTGCTCATAATTACTGAATTTATCAGTTATAGATCCTCCCTCATTCCTCCTCTTCTCTTCCTCATGTACATCCCCTGTGGATACTTTGGCACTGCAGTTTTCTCTGCCAGGTCCAGGCCCAGCCCCTTGTTTGCACTGAACATCACCTCACCAAAGCAGTCTGCTGTCATCACAAAGGCACTCCATGAACCTCTCCTTTCCCCAAAACAGAAACATTCTCAAACTTTAGGAAAGGACAGAAAGGAAGCTATTAGAGGAACACAAGTTCAGGTTCTAGGTATATACAAACAACATTTTCTTTTAGATTTCACTATATGCACATACCTTCATCTGCCACATCAGCTGGAAGAGCTGTCCAAAATGATTTAATAAAGAAAAAACACACTAGAGCTGAAGCAGGAAAGAAAATTTAAAATGTTCTCTAAACAGCAAGAATGCTGAAGGAGATGAATACCCAGATTCACATCACAAAGTGCCTTCAAACTCACTTATTTGCAAAACTGGATTTAATTAATAAAAAACAAGACATGTGATCTAAAGTTTATCTTTTCCTTTAGCAACAAGCACAACAGAGTTGCTTCAGTCTCAGTTTCATTATATGATAGCTGGTTTTAATAATCCTTATTAACAGGAAGATGTGTTATCTGGGCCAAAGCACTGGAGACTGCCACATGAATATTAACTAGATGTGTCTGCTCAGGCAACTACTAAGAGAAGCTAACACTAACACTTAAAAGGTTTCAGAACATAAACAAAACCCCACTGAGATCAAGACAGCTCATATCTCGCTCGCTTTGCAGGCATAGAGTCCTCTCCCACTGTACAGACTCAAAATGAGAGTGAATCAGCAGGAGGATGTTCCTGAGCTCCTTGTGCCCATGCTCTTCGTGTGGTTTCACATCTCCATGTATCTGATACCACTGGCATCACTTGCATGTACAGAACAAAACTACTGTCACAGCCTTACACCGTTATCCCAAGAAAAAAGGAGGAATGATTTCACAAGGTATTCTAGAATCCTTCCTGTAAGCCCCAGTAAACTGTGAGAATGTAATCCTCTGCAGTTCTTCTGCAAACACCTCACTGAGGGCACATTCTTCAAAATTTTTCTTAAAGTCAAAAATGATGAAAAAATTTCCGGCAAGTTTTCTTTCAAAGGGTGCAGACAGACAGATTACACAGCTTCCACCCACAACCAGACATGGGCAAGGAACACTTCACAGCTCAGTAACAGGAAGTTCCCGTTCTTCAAGCGCTAGGCCCATCGCAGCATTTCACAACAAAGAAACTTTGCCAGATGAAATTTTACTACCAATTCCTCTTTTGGTCCCTAAAGTGGCATCTGAGTTCACCCATTATGTATCCTGCAGCCTCTGTGACAGGAGAAAACATCTCCACATACGGCACTTTTTGAACTCCCAAGACTGTTTGGCAGGAAATGATTTAGCTTCTCAGCCTTCCAAGCTCCAATACTGTAAGAAGATTCCAAGACATCACGCTGGGAGAAGCAGCAAGTTCTCAAAAGCAGATGGGTGGGTTACAAGGCAAGTGAAAACCTGGCTACACTGTCATGTGCAAAGTCAGTAGTAAAGGATACAACACCTACCCAGTTATGAGTGGCACTCAACAAAGCCTGATTTATGGTTCACTGCCTTCACCAATGGCTTGGATGGTGGGACATGCTGCACCTTTATTTAGACTGGGGATGACACCACTGGGAGATGACTGAGGGCAACTGATGCATTAAATGGCAGGGCTGCCTTTTATGAGGATGCCAGACAGAGAAAAAGTCTGACAAAATCTCCTGATGTTGAGCGAAGACAAATGCAAGGTCTTACACCCAGAATGGGATATAACCCCATACATCAAGAGAAGCTGGGGACCAATTGTCTGAATGGCAACCCAACAGAAAGAACTGGGGGATCCTGATGGACAGGCTGAACAAGAGGCAGCAGTGCATCCTCTCAGCAACAAACTGTTACCATAGAGAGGAGCACAGGAAAAGATCAGTCGCCTCTAAGCAGCAATAAGCCCACATCCAGAATATCAGTTCCATCTTTGCTCCTCCATCTGAGGTATCAGCACACATGTGACAGTCCCATGCAGGGGGTACTAAGAAGTTAGAGGGCTGGAGAATACAACATGTGGGGAAAGACTAAGATAACTGGGCTTGTTTAATCTGCAGAAAAAGAGGTTTAGCAGAAAATTTAACAGCAGTCTTCCATTACTGCAGCAGTAGCTCAAAAGCTATTTGAGACTGCTGAGTTACTACCTTTCTTGTTTGGACATTACTTTCAAAAAACTGTACTGACCAGAGAAGCAGGCATAGTGGATCAGAGGAAAATGCTCATAACCCCATATTTTGCCCAAGACAGCAGTCTAAACCAAGTGGTTAGTGACAAATTTAAGAAGGTAATCTACACAATGGTTCTTTCCTGCAACACTCTCAGCCTGAGCCTGCTTGTGCTTAGGGACCTTCTGACCCAAAAGGGATTTTGATTATTACAATGACCTTAGACAGGCTTTTCCTCTACCACTTTGTCCAACACTGTTGTAATTCCACAAACAATCAGCATCCACAATGCTCTGTAGACAGGAGCTCCATATTTTACTATTTCTCATAGTTACTTCTTTTCATGCCCTCATCTCCTGTACTTGAATAATCAACTCCCAATTTTCATTTTTCATGCTCTCACTCTCTCAACTCCCCATTCCAAATCATCCCCATCATCTTTTTCAGACTGAATACTGTTTCACATACATAAACCATTTGTTTCACATATATAAACCATTCCACACCTTAATTTTCTAGTTCTGTCACACTCTTTTTGAGATGGAAATACAGGACACATACAGCCATTGATAAAGGCTGTATATATATATACAGTCAGAAGAGTTCTTGACAACTTCTCTAGCATTTGCTTATACAGTAACAACTGAGTATTTAGCTGGCATTTCATACTCCTAACACAAGATCTCCTTCTGGCATTATGAATTAGTTCAGACCCCAGTACACCAGGCTACAATGCCACTAAATTCTTATGAGTATTTCAAGTTTATTAAATGCATTCTCATATTCTCCTAGTAACTACTTCTACACAGGGAAGCTGCAGTAGAACAGACTAGATTCATACACATATAAGTTATATTTAAAAGTGAAACTATCCTTTAGGATGCTTTTTCAAGCTCTTCAGAGAAGTCAGCAAAATTAAAAGGCCTTGTACATTTAAAACACTTATTTGCAACATAATATTTGAACATGGTGATCACATAAATTAAAGCTGAGTTCTGTCACTGAAGAGGGACATTCAGGAAAGTCCCTGAGTCTGGCCTTGCCAGGTGCCTTCTGTAGGCACTGGCAAGCCAGGTCCTCCACAGGTTCAGAATAAGGACTTTTCCTTTCCCATTATGGGGAGTGAACCTGAGATTATTTGTGGAAAAATGCTGGTCTTGTGACTTCTGACTCACAAAAGCTATAGAAAACTGATCAGGAAAAATCCACTACTAAAAAAAGTTTAACAAGCAGTGTTACACATCATCATTTACATGACAACTTAAATCTAGGATCCTGCAGAAGACAGGTCAGCTAAACCTACCCCACTCTTTCTCCACATTAACCACACTGCCTACTTATCCTCCAATTAAACACTACTTCCAGTCTTCAGTGCCAGCTTCACAGCTTCCTACTTCCCTAACCCTTTCCTCACTGTCATTCAGGCACTCCATCATAGTTCTCAGTGCCACCTTTCACCCTCCCAGCTCTTCCTTTCAAGATGGAGTTTTTCATGAATCTTTGTATCCCATTGCCCAGCAAACAAGTTTGCCAAACTGTTCTCCTACAGTTGTCAAATGCAACAATGGGATCCTGAGTGCTTCATGCTCAGCCAAATGAAGGGAAGTGCAGTGGATCAAACAGCTTTCCCTCCCCAGACCGAAGAGGGGACTGAAGAACTGCTGACAGACTGCATGCTATGCAAGCCTTCATTAACCAGCACTTGTCATTGGATATGTTTTCATTAACACTACCAATTTTCAAGACAACTTAAGCAAATTCCCTCTTAAGCTACATATTAAAAAGTTATCAATACTCCCTGAATGGCCCTAGCAAATAGCTCAAGAAAATTTTAAACATAATAGTGTTTATACTGATATGACAAATAAGTTATTATTTTCATAATTTAACACTTCTAAACTGTTGTTATGCACAATGTTTATGGACTATCATCCTTATCTGTGGAGTGCTCTTTCCCCAACAGGCACAGGAATCTTCAAAATAAATGTTCTGCAGTGTTCCTGTCTATCTTTTCACTAGCAGTGTACACTGGGTCCTTAACAAATCCTGATACTCGTCCCAAAGACAAGGCAGCAAAGCACTTGCAAGTGTTAGTATTCATCTGTATTTCACAAGTAAAAAACTCAGGCCAATAGCTGTTCTTTCTTGAAACTTCTACTCAGTGAGAAGCACTCATCTGGTGACTGCAGGCAGTCAGTGTAATTAAGAAAGCATTAACTATTTAAAGGACAGCTTTCTAACAGCAGAAAGCAATACTGTGGCATCACTTAAGAACCATCAGGAAAATGAACTAACCCATGTGTAAATCTTTTATTTACAAATTTTTTAAAAATTGTGAAAAGTTACGGATCCCACTGGAACAGACAACATGCAAACAGCTATCTCACAACATGACCTGGGACAGTCTGATACACTCAAATTTGCCCATGACTCCACATGATTGCAAGCCCCATCTCCATCTTCAAGGCAGCCTAAGAAGCATTTCTGAAATACATCATAGTGTTCAGGGAAAATTAAAGAATGCTTGTAAAAGCAAGGATGGACAGCTTTGTTTTGGGATTTGAAAGTAACTGGGAAAGAAAACCTGAAACCAAAGAATCAGACCTAATCATTATTAAAAAATAATTAAGGTGAATCTTCATCTAGGACAGATTTTTCTTACACTCTATCTTATAAAATTTAAGATGTTCTATTTCACTTAATTTATAGATATCAGTGCAACAGCAACCATAAAAACATAGTTATAAACAATGTAACTAAAGCCTCAGAAAGTGATTCTACTGGGCCAGCTAACACTGTGGTGGGCTGCCAGGAAGGACCAACTACAGGACAAGAGAGTGTGTTAGATCCAAACCACTGATGAGCAGCATGTTCAGAATAGTGAAAGATCAGGCCTTGAAAGATGACTGGGCTGGGCAATGAGTAAAAGCCTTCTCCATGTTTTCATTACTAAAGTCCAACAGAGATACACCTGCTTTTTTCCATAATGCTCTGGATTTGAACTATCAGTTATCTGTCAGGATATATTTTTGCCAAGTTTCTTCTACATCTTACACAACACAGTACACAACATCACTGGGAGCTGAGCTGAAGCATATCATATGGGCATATTAAAAGCTGTCTTGACCAAAGTTGGACAATAATCAGCACTGAAGTGAAGGTCAGTTTTTTCCCTGAGAAACCTTCATATCAACGAGAAATGCCTTAACTACCTGTGTGACAATTAGGGCAGGCAGTCAAAGTTCAAATCCCTGACACAAATCTCAGCACAGTGTTTCCTCCTCAAGTTACTAAGAAGCATTTCAGGATTTGTCTTCCTGCAGGAAACCTTTTTCAGAGTCCATATGCAGAGATCTAGGAATTTTCTGATTATCTGACATGAAAGCATTTTGCAACCTTTAATAATACTGCATTGCTGTTGCAGTGACAGCCATGAATCCATCAGTCCAGATATGAATGATCTGTCAATAAAATGAAAAAATGTTGTGTGATCATGCCTGGCAAAATAACATATGCCTGCATTGCTGCCTCTTAGAACTTCTGAATCCCTGCATGAAACATGGACATGCAAGCATCCCTTTAAAGCTATGTGAAAAGAAAAGATCTCTAATCTTACTCTCTTCTGGCTTCTGCAGAAGATAATCCAGATGTGCTTCAACAGAGCCTGGAAATACCAGTTAACAGCATTTTGACAATTTGGCAAGATGCTAGGTAAGTAAGAATATCTAGGTAAGGGATATCTGACACACTGATTAATCTTGCAGACAAATGAAACTCACAGTAGTCTAGAGCCTCTGCCAGTATAAAACACTGAACTCAAATCTAGCAGTTCTCCTATCCTGTTTTCTCAAATGCTTAAGGCACCTCATGAATGATCTTAAGATCACATAAATAAATGAAATTACCTCTTTAAAAAGCATTTCACCCAGATTAGCAGTCACTCAAGTATGTTCAAATGCAAGGTGGGCTGTAGCACATCACTAGATTTGACAACATTGCCTACATGATGAGAAATTCTCTGTTAAGACCAAGGGGCTTCATTATTATTATCATTACCTTTGTTTCATAATGGAACAAAAGAACACAAGAAACAAAAAGATGAAAGAAACTAGCCCAAATTTTAGGAATGAAGGAGAACTTGAGCAGTACTACCAGTGAGCTTCAAACAGCTGAAACTGTTGATGGTGTCTTCAAATAGATCAAGTGTAGAATTGGATGACAGAGTATCCCAGTAGTTTCTCCCTAAATATTATTGTAAGTGTAAATTCCCTCTGACTTCCAAGTAGCAAAAGAGAATATTTTCCTCTTGTTTTGCCTTCTGCATCACATGGAAAAGAAAGAAACAGATCTGGATACCCCTTAAGAGATTTCCAAGGCACCATAATTTAGACAGCTGAAGAAAACAAGACTTCCCAAAAGGGAACGCTGACAGGCAATGGAGTTGAACTTGCTGGCACAGGTAAGCCTCCTGGGCTGAGATCTATTTACTTCTAAATTCTGATGGAGGAACAGCCCTTGAGGGCCCCTGATGATAAGGCAGAAGCTCTGTTTCCCCTACAGAAACTGGTGTACGTGTACCATGAACAGATCCTTCCCTGTACAGGTTCACAAGTCTATGTTTATGTTTTGATTCCTGTTAGGGTCTCTAGAGTAACTTAGAAGGCCTTAGCTACAAAACACTGTGCATTTTAGCAAACAAGGTACTGCTACATCAAATTAATCTAGAAATACCTACTGGAACATTCAAGATGGTCACTGTCCATCTGATGGCACTTTTAGTTTCTTATTTTAAAGAATAAGAAACTAAAGCTTCTCTGGGAGTTATAGCACTCTTCCAGTTCAGGCAGTTTTCTTTGTTTATTTGTAAATAGAAGGGGCTGATAAATTGAAGACCTCTATGAACACTAAGAGAGTCACTCAAGACTAATCTGGAAGTTTGTTTAGATTCTTCAGGGGTTTTTGTCTTGCTGTTTTGGTTTGCTTCTTCTGAGGCCAAGGAAAAGGCTCATCTCTAGCGCTGTATTTGAAGTTTCTTCATTTATGCTTTTTTGGCTACCAGTGTTCAACTTGAAACTGAAACCACAGAAATATTTAAATGTCTAAGAGGGAAAATAAAGCACTTGATAGACTTGCGTGACAGATTCAAAACCAGTCCTGACTAACCACTACAAGCAAATAAACAGAAACGCAGAACATCAAAAATCACAAGAATTGTCCTTGCACTTCCAGTCTGGTTCTCTGAAATGCAGTGTGCATGCAACAGTCTTGACAGAAAAAAAAAGACAACCTTCTGACCAGGTAAGACAGAGCTTAATGTTAGTGGTGCCTGATTTTCCCCCTACTTTTATGCACTGCCACACTCTGGGCTGTTGCAAACAATCACCCGGTCCTTTGAGCAGGCCTACAGGGCTCATGCTGGAAACAGATTAAAGATGATAACACACTTTCAAGAGACAGAGCTGCTCAAGATTCAGCATGGTCTAACAATCCAAACTGAATTCCTACAGACTGGGCTCAGAAGAACTGTCCCTGGATCACCACATACATTAGATCAATGAAGTTCACATGAGCAACCAAAGCACACAGACCACATCCTAATGTCTGGACTCCATCTAGAACTGGACTGTTTTCTGGCTGTGAATCTTTTGCCTTGCTCTTTTCCACACCAAAGAGCAATCTGCATTTCTGTTCCAAGGCAGCTTCCACTGCTCTACCACATTCAGCATTCCACAGGTTCAATCTTTTCACAGAGAATGAGCTCAAAGCTTAATATATATTTCCGCAGTGAACTGTGACTGCAAATACAAAACACACTGAGGCTTGGTGGTGTTTCCTTTCCTCCCCTATCCTGCCTTGACAGGAGAATCTTTTCCTTGCTCTGCTTTCTAGAAAGAGGCCTGCTACATTTTGTTCTTCTTTGAGTAACAAGCAACAGCATTTCTGTCCAACATAAATCTTTTGGCAAGGCAGAAGACCTGCAGCCTCAATTACCAAGGAGGACAAGCAGTCTCCCAGGAGAAGCAGTTTTAATTCCTAGAGACTCTATTTTTAGTTATAGTACCAGAAGTCCCTGAAGCAACAATATCCTCTGACCTGTCATTTATGGCAGGGGAGGGAGCATGGACAGAGTTGGTCTACAGGTCTGAGTGCCCGGCTACTACTATCCTACATTAAAAGAGCTCACACTGTACAGTGCAGGCAGACATCAGAGAGCAGCTAAATTCCCTTCTCCTCCTCTTCCCAAAGACGCAAGAGAGAGAGAAAAAGAGTGAACAGGATTGCTAATAGCCGCCACAGACACCAACTGCTGAGATGCACCAGATTTCTCACCAGCATGCCGGTCTGAATCCATAAGAAAATTCATCTAAAAGTTCTTCAAACTAAAGGTTATCATTTTTTTTCCCAGTAATAAAATCATCAGCTCTACTGCATAGATAAAATTTGGGTAGATTGCAAGCAATTCTGTTGTTTGATGTGAGGAGGAGTAGAACCCATCTTTTACAGCCATGCTGTCACAGAGAAGACTGACACTAAAGGAAGTATACATGATTGAACGTACGTAACAGAAGCAAAGCAATATGTTATTTTCAAATAGTTACTATTTTGGGGAGAATTTCCATTAGCATTTTGAATACTGAGTCAAATCCTTTCCAAGGATTCTATCATAGCAAATTGTAGAATCACTTTGATTTACAGATCACTTCCTTTTCTGTATCTGAGAATTAAACATCTCCTACACAGACAGCCAATTACAAATTAAGTCCTCTATTTATGCCCTCTTCATCCACAACTTAAAAGCAACTTTAAAATTCCTACAATAGCTTGAAGAAAAGAAGCAAAGTTATTAATAAAAATGGCAGTTTAGGAGGCAGCATGGTAGAAAGGAATTATAGAAGCAGAGTGATCTGAATCTGAACAATGCAGGAAACACCACACAAGAGCCTCATTCTCCATGCAAGCAACTGACAACAAAAGCAGCTGGCACCTTCTTAATAATTCCACAAAACTTTTTTTTTTCAAGTGCCCCAAATGCTTAACCTTTACATACAATGTACCAACTTTGAGCTACGAAAGGAAATCAGCAATTTTTGTCCTGTTCTCTTCAGTTTGACATTTGCAATACAGTTACTGGTTTTCAAGGTGAAAGTGTACATATTGCCTAGGCTATGGCATTCCCATGCGGTTCTTGGCATTACTGTACCACGTTCTGGCAGCAAACAACCTTTCACCACCACCACGCAGCAAAGCAACATCTTATTAGCAGCACACAGCTGTAAGGAGGCACCTTACAATTCAGCACCCTGAACATGGAGGCACACAACTGGTAAGAAGCCTATCTTTCTATTCCAAGGGCTGCACTCACAAGGAGACAAATAGCCCTACCCACCACCCACCGCCAATATTCTGACAAGTGCCACAGTTTAAAAGCCATTAATGAACAAGAAACAAAAGCTGGTAATGGCATTTAGGTCTTTTTCTACAGAGCTAGTTTATTAACAGTGCAGAAACACTAATGGTCAACAAATAAAGTTGCTTCATAGTTATGGAGATGCTAAGCCTCTACAAAGCCAGTACACAGTCATGCCTCCGGAACATAATAGCAGGGATATGGTTACTACCACCAGAGACAGTCAAGAGAGTCAACAGCCTGAAGAACTATTCAAACACATACAAAAACGTATCACCAAACAACTTCAAGAAGGATTCTGAGCTTAAATAGGACAAATAGCACTTTTAAGCAGTAAGCCTTCTTTAAAAAGCAGAATAAGGCTCAATAAATAAATTACTTCAGTACCACGTATCAATAAGAATTAGAACTATGCCTGTCCTGCCTAACATGCTGCTTCTAATCTTTGGAAGGTTCAACGCTACAATGATCCACAACAACACCTGCAAAAGCAAAATTAAAAAATACAGCCCTATACATCGCAGCCTTCCATCCCTATTTAATCTTTCAGTAACCATGCCAATATGTCTTACAGAAATAAAAGGCCTCGGCACTGTTTACATGAGCATCTCTGCCCCAAAGAGCAGGAACACAGAACCAAAGGCTCTGGTTGGAAAAAACCACTGAGATTCACCGGGTCCAGCCTGCGAGCAAACACCATCACATCAACGAGCCCAAGGCACTGAGTGCCGCGTCCAGGCGCTCCTTAAACATCTCCAGGGACGGCGGCTCCACCACCTCCCTGGGCACGGAGGCCCTCGAGGCCACAAAAAAAAGAAGGGGTGACAATAGGCCGGGGGGATCCTCCGGCACGCAGGGCCCGAGCCGAGCCCCGCCGCTCGCTCCCGAGGCTGCCCCGACACCTGTTCGGCGGCCGTGCGGCCCCGCTCCCGCTCCCCGCTCACCGCCGAGCGCCGACGCCTGCAGCGTGGCCCCCGAGGTGCCGTCGATGACTTTGATGGCGCCGCGCGCGGTCACGGCCAGGATGGCGTTGAGCGCCGGGTGGTAGCACAGGCTGCAGAGCCCGTCGGCGTCGCAGCGCAGGCAGCCGTCCCGCAGCAGCAGCCACTCGCAGGAGCCCGGACCGGGACCGGGCCCCGCCGCCGCCGCCGCCGAGGAGCAGGAGGCCGCCGCAGCCATCTTCGCGGCCGCCGCCGCCGCCGCCCTCAGGACAAGAGGCCCGCGGAGAGCCGCTCACTGACAGTCCCTGGAGCCGCCGCCGCCAGTCACCATCCGGGTCCGGGGAGAGGGGGAAAGGGAGAGCGCCCGCGTGAGCGGGAAGTGACACAGCCGCGCCGGATGCGGAACCGAGCGGCCGCGGCCCGCCGGGGGGCGGGGGCGAGGGGCCGCTCCGCGAGGGGCGGGGCAGGGGCGGGGCTGCGCATGCGCGCCACCTCCGCCCACCCCGCGCTGGCTCCGGTCCCGCGGTGCTCCCGCCCCGAGGCAATCCCGGCCTGGGGCGGCCTTCCCCCTCCTCGCCGGCCATCCCGGCTCTCGCCGGCCATCCCCACCCTCGCTGGCCGTCCCGGCCCTCGCCGGCCATCTCGACCCGGGGCGGTGATCCCGGCCCGCGGCGGCCATCCCGGCCCGAGGCGGCGATCCCCGCCCTCGCCGCTGCCGTGTCATTACTGCTTCGGACAAAACTTGGGTTGTATATGGGCGAGCGCGTTCGCCGCCCCCGCCTCAGGGAAAGCGGAGCGGGGTTTGTGTTTCATAGCCCGGCTCCCACGCCGGTTGTGTTCTTGATCCCGAGCGTGCCAGAGAGCCCCGGTGTCAGTGCCCTCAGCGCCGGTACGGAGGGACAAAGGCACAATGCCTCAATACCCCTGCCCGCCGGAAGGCACGCTGCCCTTGGAAAGGCTGGCCCTGGCCCCGGGCCCGGAGCAGGAGCCATTGCACCCACGAGAGCATTCTGCTCTGGAGCAGTTCGTCAAAAACGACTTGAATTTAATAAAGTATTTTGTATTTTGTGGAGGTTTTCCCTTTTCACCCACTAAACACCAATTCCGTTTGTAGAGCTCAGCCTACCTGTACAACGTTACTTTATCTGCCACAGGCTTTATCTGATCTAAGTGATATGTTACACAAAGCTTTTAAGCTACTGATGGTCTTAAAGCTAATTTTCAAATACAAAGTTTTCTACAGAATATTTTTATTAAAAGCATACCCATTAGCACAGGCTGCTCTAGCAGGGATTTTTTTAAAGAAATACAGTGTGTGAAGAAAAAAAAAGGAAACCAAACCAATCGCACATGGCTATGTGTGCCACCAAGGCTAATCAAAATTGTCCTGAGAACAAAATGAGCAGCTGTATGAGAGCAAAACATTAAGCACCAATAAGGGTAATGATAAAATTACAGCTGATCTCAATCTGTATGTTGTCTCAACAATTGATTCCATCAACGTTTCAAAGTAAGTATAATTTTTCTGATAAATAGCAGAGTATGTCTGATGGGTAGAAGAGGAAACAAGATGTACATGTCCAGCTGCTCTCCAGAGATCATTCAAAATGCATGTCTCACCAAGGTGTGATATCCATGCCACCACCACAAAATGAAGTGCTGCATCTTGGGCAATTTTTTGCTAGATGGATGTACTCTAAATTTCCAGTTTTGACAGATTGAAGTAGTATGTTGATTATCACAAAAACTTATTTATAGCCTCAAAGCTATTGGTATATAGCATCAATATATTGGTGGCATGCACAGGAACATGGATGTGTCCTAATTCATCAATATGAATTATTGAGTACTAAGTCAGTAAATATAAATGAGCTTCATAGATTCTGTAAACAAGTTTAATTCAAAATTTTTATAAAATACATCTTGTATTTACACACATACCTCATCTAAAAATATGAGTTTGTTGAATGCAAAGTTATTACAAACTATCAGAATAATTTGAGAGCTGTTTGTATGTTTCTTGCACAATATATGCAAAAAGTGACCCTAAAAATATTAAGTTTAAAAGGTGCAAATCTGCAATTGGGTACAAAGTATGTACTATGTTAAGTGCATTATCTACATTGCATATTACACATGTGCCAAGTCTGTGGAAGGGAACAGTTAAAATTCCAACCATAAATTTCACAGAGCATTACTGGAAAGGGAGATATTTGGAGATTCAATAGAACATTCTTGCATCCTTTCAATATTCATAGTCAGTTCAGCTGCACAGCACACCTCATGAACCACTATGCAAAGAGGAACTAAGCTTAAAGCTGTCTGACAGCCTAGAAACCTAAATGTGTTCTTGCCCTTCACCTTTGTGGGGACAGAAGTTATATGCATTCACAGGGGCTGGGTGCACTCTTACAATAATAGTTGGATATTCCTGTTAAAAAAAGAAATGTAAGTCATGAAAAAGGAGGTAAAACCAGATTATCATGCAAGATTCCAAAGCTTTTTTTTAAAATACACTGGAACTTCCTTTTTTTTTTTAAGAATGTGGTATGTCTCTTTAAGAATGTCTCAAAACACTTGTAGGTAAGAATTTAGCTGCTGCTGGTATAAATTGATTTAGTACAAGGTTGCATTAATTCAACCACAACTTATTTAGAAATAAAAAATCAGGTTAAAAGTCAATCACTCTACCAATTTTTCTCTTTTTATAAATTACAAGCCCAAGTATTACACTACAATTTATGTCCAGCAGTAACATCAAGTGGTTTTGTTTGAAACCAACAAGAATCAGCCAGGAAAGCAGACTGAGTAAGCTAAAGGTTTGTGGGAGAGCTGGAATTTAATTACGTATTTTGCATCAGTAATGACTGGTAAAAATAAATTACCAACCAGGCTAGTTACACAGTCTAAAAAGCTTAAAAATTACAGTTCTGATATGGAAATATGTCCATCAGGGATCCAAGACAGCCCTTGCTATGACCTTGTCATGGCTGATTTTTATTTGTAGCATTAAAAAAAAGGATGGAGGGGGGACAATGGGAAATGCTTTTTTTCTGTTGCCAGAAAAAAACCCCAAACCTTCAGAGCTATTTGTTGATTCTAAATCCTGAAATTGCAAATGCCTATGTTAGTACCATACAAAGTGAACTTCAGTGGACTTCCCTTGTGAAGAAATATTACCATAAGGACCATTACATAAGCAATCAACACAGTACACAGGAAATATTTAACATGTCATCACATTATTACATAATCCTTGGAGAGTCAAAATTAGCAAGACTCTAACTGTTACTAAGGCTGTAACTCTGCCTTGTTTAGTGGAGGGAGAATCTGGCCTTACAAATCTTTCTCATTTCTCTTCACAGGGGATTAACAGTATTGGCAAAAAAAAAAAAAAAAAAAAAAAAAAAAGGCATGTTAAATACCATGCTATTAAAAGCAAAACAGAGCAAGATGTTGTAAAACATAGTTAGGGAAGCAATATTTTTATTTTGTCATCATAAAATAACATTGTTTAAAGATCACACAAATTTGATAGATCATCTTTTTTCTCTCCAACATTAGGCCAGCACTAGAGCTGAGAAAGCTGGTCACCCATTTCTCTGTAAATTTATACTTTTAAGCAAAATAATTTGATTCTCTAAATATGCACTTTAATTAATTATGTCACACGGTAAGTATCTTGCTCCTTTGGTCAGAGATAGTAAATGAAAACTTCAAATACTTGTATCTTCAATTTTTAAAAACCCAATATACATCCTTAACCAAGGAGTATTTACGGTACACACAAGCCATAGATACAAAATACACAGTATATACATGTTTTGAAAACAAATTGGAATTTATAAAAACTCAACAGCCAAATCACAGTAATTGAGGCACTAAATTAAAAGTAGTATCTTTTTGTCTTGATTATACAGACTATTCTGTGAACAATCAGGACTGTTTCATAAATATATATTATCTACAGAATTTGCTGTGCCAAAAAAAGCCAGCTGTGTTTAAGCTTAAAGGAAAAATTGCACTTTGAGATTGTTAACAGTTAACTTCTCATTTTTAATTCTTGAATATAGTAATCTGGTCCCAGTGCTTTTGGCACAGGTATTGAGTTGCAGTTTTGCTACGCTTTGTTATAAAACACAAGGTTCTTTTATTTTGTTCATTAAAATCTGAAGAGTCTTAAACAAACCTAGAACTTTGATACAAATCTATATAGCTACAATTGCTTCATTAAATAATATACACAAATATGCTCTTCCATCTTAAAACATCTCGACAACTGCATACAAAACAGTCACTTGTATTATCTCCAGCCTTCTTAATCCCACACGTTATCAGTCTGCAAGTGACTGAAATATGGTTTCTGGCCACATCTTACACTAGATCACACCCCAGTATACAAGGACAGAAAATAAATGTATAATAAAAAGATTGGATAAATTAGAAGGGGTTTCTTAGTCTTGAATTCTTCTCCAACTAGTAATGATGCAGCACTGTAGGCAGCCCAGAAGACTCCAAACAACTGAAAAAGAAGATGAACAGTCTCAGCTGACACCACAAGAAAGTCTCTCCAAATACCACAGTAAAAATCACTTCCCTCAGTACAACAAAGAGCCAGCTATAGAAGTAGTGCTTGTCACAGCCCAAGAAATTTTGGCCATGGGGCTTGTAATGTATTTTCATACTAGTGGTGCAAAGATAAGAACTTTGCAGAGATTCACCCTGAAGCTAACATGAGGCTGTTAGTAGTAATCAAGTAACAGAGGTTTCATGAAGGTATATTTATTTTGAAGTTATTTATTAGTTAACTGGCAAGTTAATGATTTACATTCTATCACTTATCAATTATCCCAGATTATCAAATCTCAAATACAGCAATTTTGTTACTTATCATAACGTAGTTGCGCTTCAATTATACTGTCTGCCAGCAAGCTATAGGGACAGAAACAATGAAATCAACAAAACAAACCTCCAGAAAGTATAGAGCTTAGCTCCTAACAGAATTTTATCAGTTAACCTTCCCAGGCTCAGCAGTAACTTCACAGGCTACCTTAAAGGGTTTCAAGAGGTACTGAAAGTGTTCAAGAGTGTTAAGTTGTTCTGGGATCTTTTAGGGAATGTTTCTGGTTCCATAAAAGGTGTCCAGCAGCAGGTGGTATCAGGCAGGCTACTCTTTGTGCCTTACATTCCCCCTCTCCAAATCAGAACAATCCTTACCTTTTCTGCAAAGGGTATGGAGAGCTTTGCACTGCTACCACTATGGGGAGGTCTCAGAACAATGACGAACATCATATTCATGCTGCAGTGACTAAAAATAATCTGGATCATGGGGGAAGGGAGAGCTTATTTTCACATTCTTCATTCTGAGGTTTAATTATGCATTCTCTTGTCAACATGAGAATCCCATCTTTTTTGTAATGCAACTATTAGAGCACAGCAAAATAATTAAATACAAGCTACTCTAGTAACAACAGGTGTTGTTATAGCAACAGCACTGTATATTCCCAAGCACTCAAATGGAACATTTAAAAGCCCATTCACTTTCCACCATGCTAACCAAAAGGATCACAGAGCTCACTTTGTAGTTCTGAAAATTTTGACACATCATTATGCTTTCCTGAGTAGAGTACTTGAAGTGTTAAGAAAGTGACTTAAAAATAACTAAATTCTCAATAGATTATAAGAACTTACTTTTATTAGTGTAGAAACAACTTCAAATGATCCAACCACCAAAAGTACAGGTGCTATGACAATGAGGGGAAGCAGGGAATATCCTATTACACCCAACACTTGGCCATAAGCAACCTGAAATTTTCAAGCACATAAAAATAAGCTTTGCAGTACTCAATCTCTGTCACCAAATAAAATTTGTTCTAGGAATAATGATTATAATGTGTTATACTCATGAAATTTCAGCTAAAGGAGGCTTGCTAGTATAAAATTGGTTTTGTATGCTAAACTCTAAAATTAGAAATACGTTATCTTTTTTTTCCCCAAAAACCTGTAAACTATCACTTTCAAAGGAAGCATTTACATATGATACCCAGGAGCATAGAACTGCAACAGATCTCTCAAGGACCAGCTGTACTCCTGGTTGTCAAAAGCAGCAAATACATAATTTTCTTCATTAACATACTCATATCCATTATACATAAATAAACACATAAACATAAAGCACATGAACGTTTTTAGTGTCAGTGGAAGAGTTAAAACTTGATCCCTGTAAGGCACAGAATTCTGATTTCCAGCTTCAATTTACTGTGACTATCTAGAACAGAGTTGTTCCAAGTACTTCCATAACTACTTTTAGCTTCAGAAGGAAATGTCTGATTTTCCCCTACTATGGTCTGAAATGATCCTGCCCAGCTAGGCTCCTTGGATTTAACAGGAAAAGTGATGGCATCTTGCAAGCATTTTCGTGTGGATGATGATCCTTTATGATAAGATCTGCAAACCTATATGTTTTCTCCAGTTTATACATCTGATAATTTCCCATTTTGAGCCACAAACCAGATTGATTTAAGGGCCTCTGGATTGTTTTAAAATGCAGAAAAATACCATGCAATCACATTTATAAAAAACTTTTTACTTCACAACAGCATTCACAAAAGAAGACTCTAACAATTACGATTTAAAGAAAAATTTTAAAAAATTAAAGTAAACAACATAGGACCTCTGCAATACTGGTGCATCATTAATGCAATATCCATAATAAAAGTATAAAAATAAAGCATCGCTGAATATTTAGTTCTTCCCAACTACACAGTTCAATGCATTTTATGCTGCAGATCCATTTTAAGAAATTTTAGTCTCCTGACTGTTCGTTCCACTGCAGCTGTCTGTGGACCTTGCTCTAAGTCATTTTTTGTTGTTTACACCTGAATTGCTTAATAAGTCAATTTGTAAACAGTTCAAGCAGCTATTCCAACCCTGCTGGTGCAAGCAGCTGGAGGAAGGGATGTAGGCCACAACTCCAGTTGGCTTTGCAGTTGAGAAACATGCCCTGGCTTTCACACTTTGATGGCTTTGAACTGCATCAGGCCAGGGATGAAAACAAACACTGGCAGGTGCTTTACACACAATGACATCTGACTGCTGCTAGCACCCCATTTAAAAAAAAAAAAGTTTCCATTTAGTCCAGTGACCAAAAACTTGAAAGCATTTCTCCCTCAAGAATGGACTTCAGTTCTGGATCACAGGAAGCTGCTAGAATTCCTGGGTTCACAGCACAAATTTGTAGACTGTTAATCTGGAAGCAAGCACACCATCCATTGCACCAAGAGATTAGTTGGCGCTGTCTGTATTTTAGACTTCATTTTGAAGACTGAAAACCTGAAATGTTGAATTTACAAATAACAACTGCATCCATTCTTAGCTGGCTACAAGATCCAAACCCAAGCACTATGAATAGCCAGCTACTGCTGAAAAACACTGTCAAGAGACTTTACATTACCTCTCTCTACATCCTTTTCACATACAGGTACTTACTTCTCCTCCAAGAACTCTGGCCAGTAAAAAAATTGTCAAGGATCCAAATATCCAAATAGTTATGATCCAAGAAACAACCTTGAGAGATAAAAAACAATTCATTTATATGAGTAATTGTCCATTGTGAAAAAGGAAAATGCATTTCCATAATTGCTTTCACTGCAATCAAGGATTTTATTATGCAAAACTGAATTCTGAATTGTGGCAAGAACA
The DNA here is from genome assembly GCF_028018845.1 of Melospiza georgiana. Taxonomy (NCBI): domain Eukaryota; kingdom Metazoa; phylum Chordata; class Aves; order Passeriformes; family Passerellidae; genus Melospiza; species Melospiza georgiana. The sequence goes on along the minus strand of NC_080432.1, from coordinate 48,998,362 downwards.
GTGTTTAGTATCACAGTGTAATTAACAAATGAAGTTCAGAAGTTACATTTATAGAATCACATTAATGGTAAATTTGGTATACACAGAATGCATGTGCAATGTGGTCTGTATTGTAACAGGAGTAGGAAGTTGAGTTAAAACTACCCTAAATGTCTTCATAACCCACCTATTACAAAATATGGGCTCAGACAGTTTTTAAAAGTCAGCCCAACCAATACAAGCAGTTGGAATTCTCCTTTCACTTATAAAGATGCCACTTTATCCTTTACTCAAACTGAGAATGCTCAGAAGACATAGGACTTTACTTCTCAGTGGAACTTGATGATGATGAGAACTTAATAAAGAGCCTCAGATTCCTGAGACCAAGTCTGTCATTATTTTTTCTTGCTTCTTTCATAGTACTGCTCTTAAACTACAGAAGAAATCCTAGAATCATTCTCTGGCTTAAAAAAATCCTTCAAATTAACTTAGCTGGTTTTGGTGTTGAGCCACTGGGAGGACCAGAAGGAAAGCTCTCCTTTCTGAAACAACTTTTTAGAAGGAAACAACTGTCTAAGTCCAGTCTATGTATTTCCAAACATACAATGACTGAACTTAAAGAATTAAGTCGGTACTCAGTTCAATACTTTGCTTAATTGGAAGTTCCATATTTCCAGAAGAATGAAATAGGAAAAACCAGATAAAAATCACAGCAGCACTAAAAACAATATAAGTGGCTTTATTCTATTTGTGAAAATAGCACATAGCCTTTTTTTGCTTCCTATTTTCCTCCGCTGACTAAGAAGAGGACCAGTTTAAAGTCTTAGAGCAGAAGTGCTCATCTCTCTCCAGTTTAGAGCCCACCTTTGGGTTCATCTGGTCCAGCTGCTGTCAGTCATCCTGTTGCTGGCTGCTAGCTTGCCCTCCTTTTACATATTCAGCACTCCTGCATCCATATGGTACACCCTCTGCTCCTAAGAAACATGAGACCCAGTGCTCCTGTACAGGAGGTGGTTCATCTGTCCCAGGGTCAAGGAATGGTCCTTGCTTTGCCAAGGAGACAGGTGAGTGGTCCACTCAGAAGTCATGAACGATAAAGTGGTTCAGTCTACTCACTTCAAGCCTCATAGAGACAAGATACTGAGAGTGAATTCTTAGTCAGCATTTGGTATGCCATATGGAAGCCAGAGGTCCCATAGGGAATGATTTTACCCCACCATTCACAAGAATCCTTGCATAAGCACATCCTGCTGGTTTACATACAGCTTATTGCCATACTTGGTCACATTTATAACAACTGTAACCACACGTTTAGTCATAAAGATTTCCAATGCAGGAGCACCCAGGCTTATATACAAATTGTTACTATAAATGATAACACTTCTTTATTTTAATCAGAACATAAACAAAAAAGCTAACAGTGTTTATGACAATTACATATGCACAATGCCTCTGAGTAGCTATTCACCCTGGAGTTCAAAAGGAATTATGGAAAAGTCTATTGACCAGAGGAAAGTTATTTGATTGTAACTGAGCAGGGAGGGCAGAATAGCAAACATCACTAAGGAAGATTAAATACACCAGATAACAGCAGCCATATAGCATGAATTAAATAAGCAGCTTTATTTGTCAGGAAATTAGAATTCATGCCATCCAAAGAAGTGCTTTTTGCTAACATTTTTAGTAATAAAATGCAAGTTAACAAAAGGTCACAATTAAAATGGAAAGATTCACTAATATGACTATAAACCCATTAGTATCAATCTGGTTCCTCTAGAAACCACATTGTTCCTTTGTTTTACTGTATAAAAACAAACCTGACATTTCATCATGATTAACTTACCCGTGGGCTATTTAATACATTCCTAACTGCTGTCTTTCTACACATTAACTTGAGAAACAGCACTTGAAATGCCCCACATTAGTATGTGAAAAAAAGACTTTCTACCTACGTAAGAATGCAAATTGCTTAGCAATCCCCAAATTTAGTTCAGATTTTTTTTAGGCAGAAGATTTATACCTACCTTAAATTGTCCATATAATGAAATCATTGAGAAGAAGAGGACAACTGCCAGAGGACCCCAAAAGTCTGGATTGTCTCTCACTACCTGCCTATTGAACCCAAGAGATGGCATAGGCATCAACACACATCGAATTTTGTAGTAAATATCCTTCAGATCAATGTCAAGTTCTTCCCTGAAATTGTAAAGCAAGTGAGCATTACTATACAGCACAGTAATGAAATAAAACTAAAAAAATAAGTACAGGGGCAAACAGTAGATTCATAGAGCAAGTCTCCTGTCAGCCACAAGGCTTTCTGAAGCCAAGACTAGCAAAGGAACAGTTTATCCACAGTAACGCAACACCATAACATCATGCTGCATTCAGTAACTGGTGGGACACAGATTTATTTAATTACTCAAAAACAAATTACATGACTAACAACAGCAAACCTACATAGCATACCCCAACCAGGCTGAATGGGGCTCTGAGTTACTGGAACTGGTGAAAGGTGTCCCTGCCCAAGACAGGGGGGTCGAACTGGATGATCTTTAAGGTCGCTTCCAACCCAAACCATTCTGATTCTGTGATACCCTGAGAGTCTGCATTAACATTTTTAGGACATGTGACACATTTGTGTCATTGGAACTACAAGTCAAAGACATGCACACATAGAGAATGTCTGTGTGTTCCTATGCCAAGCAGTTTGCCATGAGCACACTTGCTATGAAAATATTTTATTTCAAATTCTGCAAGAAAGAACACCGTTACATTCACTAATCTTAAACCATTCCAAATACATCATGTAAAACTAATTTTTTAAAAGAAAATGGAGTTTAGCTTCCTTCAGGAACGGTAGTTTTGAACAGACCAGTTTATGCCTATTGTTCAATTTCTGGCTCGTGTCCACTATGGGTAAAATAAAGTCACTTGAACTAGCTGCAACATGTATCAACAGATCTTGCCCTTCTCTCATTGCCTTCTCTGCTTCCTGTTACAAACTCTCTGCAAGCAGATACAAATTGGCCAGAAGACTCCTCTGCCCAGGACTCTCAGCTGGGACACGCTGCCCTGACTGTTCTAGCCTCAGGGGGAAGGAACCACACTTCCCACATAAAGGGCAATTCCACTTCTTTAGGTGCAGAACCTCAGTCATGACTGAGGAACTCTGAAGAGTTGCAGGACACTTCCAACAGATAAACTGCTCTACATTTAAGAACATAGTGAAGAAAAATGCAGAATTATATCCTAAATCCATTTATGAAGGTTTTGTCCGAGGCTTTGTTTTTTTGGCTTTTTCTTCAGAAAAGCTGATGTGAGAAAAAAATGCAAAGATGTGATTCATCACAAATTCTGTTTAAAAAAAATAAATAGTGCTAATTCAATCCCTCAAGGCAATTTTTGGATTATTATTACTAAAGCTACTTTATAAGTGGTATTACTAACTGGTGACTAAGTAACAAAAATTGCTCTTTAACCATCCCTGAATTAAAGAACAGACTAGAAGCATCTATTTGCTAGCATTTATCTAAAAAGGATGTAGCAGACCTATACTTTACTCTGTAGACTGTAATACAAATATTTGCTGCATGGAAATAATTATTTCTCATTGTCTACGTCTGCTGACAGCTTCTGACAGCTTCTCATGTGAATAAATTGTCTTTTGCATGAAGCTGACAGCTACCTCACCAGAAAGTGGTGGTAACTGTATCAGGAAATAAGTGTCTGGAGTAAGGCTGCCCAATGAGAAAGTAGAAAAAAATAATTTCACTTTATTTAACAAAACATTTGCAGTGTAGCCCTGCGTTGGTGAACTTCCCTTAGCAGCCTGCTGTTGTTTCAATCCTTAACAGGATTCAGATTGTAAGAATTCATTATGACACATTTCTGGGAATAATCAAAACAACAAAATTACACTAAAGTCAGAATTCCTATGTTGTAACCTCACTACAGAAGTTTGTTTCTTAATGAAAAGTTAGAGGTTCACAAAACAGACATTCACACAAGGACCTACTTCTGCACACTTTAATTTAAGCCAGTTCTCAAGTAGCACTGTCATTATTAAGCTCTCCAGATATCTGTTGTCTCCCAACACTCTCATCTGAGCTCTACAGAGTACTCTCTGTCTCACTCCAATTTTTTAAAGCATCATTATGTTTAATTCACAGGAAAACACTGAGACAATGAGAATGAAGTTGCTTGGGTGCAGAAAAAGGACCAGGCTGTCTGACTCTCAATGTAATAACCTTAAGATACAAAGTTTCTTCAGCCAGCCAGGTTTCTAGGAATAGAACAATGGATGAGAGACTTCCAGTTCTAAGGACATTATTGTTCTTCAGCACTAGCACCCTTTTAATCTAGCTTTATAGTAAAAGGCAGCATAAAGATTATAAAGTTTGTGCTACCTTGCTTCTAACATCCCTACTGTAACAACCATGATGCACGATGCCTTTGCTTCAGAATAACTGACAGCACTGAGATCTACTTAGCAGGAGTCTTCCCACGGGGTTCTCTTAGTCTTTGATTCTTTCACAATATCCAGAAACATGAATGCAAAAGATACAAAGAATACAGTCTCTTTTTAAAAAATCATTACAAGACCAACAGCTAAAAGCAGAAAAGCCATATACTTACGGAGTTTAAAATCAATAACAGAAACAAAGTTTTCATTCTTGCACCAGAAAACACTCATTGGTCAAGTAATTTGTCAAACAGAATTCTAGTCACAGCACAAGTCTGTGACAAGGCTGCTAATAAAGACAGATACCCAGAAATAATTACAACATACAAGAGTGGCTTGTTATCTTCTGGGTCATCATCTTCCACTTCCAGAAGCCAGCCATATCCTCTCTGTCTTAGGAATGTAGTTGCAGTAGATTCTTTGATGAATTCTCCTCCAAGATTCAGCTTAACATCTGGAGTTGTTATGGAACCACTAAGATCTAAAGAAAAAGGGAGAAAAATATAGACCTTTTTATGTCTTGCCAAAAGCCATTTGATTTTAAAAGCACTGGAAGATACACAACAAACATAGGAAGCTACTTGTGTTGGTCATGACCATAAAACAGTCAAAGTTACAAAATAAAGTTATACTTTCACAGATACATAATTTGAAAGTGTATTGATGGTTTTATTGCAATAGTAACAATGTTGGGTTAGGCCTCAAATACCAGGTTTTAGCTTTTAGATGGGACTCTTGTTTTATGACACAGTGTTGTGGTACAACAAAAAGGCTTCCACTTTGTGCATTTAAACACTTAAATATCATTAAGTGTTTAAATGCACAAAAGGAGGACACTAATGAGAGTCTCACCATGCTATAAATTGTGGATTATTTATAATTTTTTTCCGATCATACTCTACCTCTTTTGGCACCCATTTTTTAATAGTGGCATTGTTTCAGCCAAAACCACTCTCTGCTTTTATGTCAAATTTTTAATAAAAGGAAAACATTTGAAAATGTTTTAATTTGTAATCTGCCTTCAAGGCAGCTGAAAATGTTAGAGAAGGAATGCTATCATAGATCCTTAGGCTCTAGACAATTAGAAGTTAAACAGTTATACAACTTCTCTTTGATATACTATGATCTTTCTCTACCACAGTACTAAGCAAAACAAAGAGCAATTTATCTATGTTCTGGTTGGTTTTGGCAAAATTGCCAATAAATATTAATTTTTTTGCTCATTTTATTCAGTTATATATGGACAGAAAATAAAAAATAGTATAGGAAAATAAATTAAGCAACTTGATGAAAGAAAAAGATACACAAGAAGGGAGTAATTATTTCTTAAGGAAATAATGCATTTCCATTATCTGCTAAGAAAGAAAAATCCAAACAGAAATGTGTAAATATTTTGCACAAGCTTACTACAAATATATTGAGAGGTAAAGAAAATATCTTTTGTCTTATCATCATTGTGTGCTTTTCACACATTAAAGGTCCTCAGCACAAATTTCCCAGAACACCTAACTACAGCAAGTACTTCTGAAACACTCACAGAGGCACGTCTGGCCACGTTTGTAGATTACATTTGCAACATCCACTTTGGAAATATTACAGTGTCATAGAAACAACTTGTACAGTAACAGAATCTCAATGTCTTCAGCCAACATTGATCATTCAGTATCACAATTAATTCACCAGAATTGTCCTTCCCGGAGCAGCTTGCTGGGCCACTCAGATTCCAGCTTCTCCACAAAAGCTTTTCAACTATTTCATAACCATGAGAGTTACTGATCCACTCCTTTGATTCTTGGAACACCATCTGCACAGAACCCTGGTAAAGATCCCTGTAACTTAAAGCAGGAATTTCTCTTTGCTCTTCCCAGTCCCAGCACGCACACACCATTCTCACCAGACTCAAGCAAAGCCTTCCTCTGCTGTTTACAGAGGGGGGAAAAAGAAAAATCTTAATGCCTTAATCAAGCTGAAGCCGCAGAAGTTTTCTCTTGATTGGGGAACCCTAATGTTATTAAGACAATATATAATATATATTGTCTTAATAACATTATATATATATATATATATATATGATGTTATTATTTCTTTCTACTACAAGATAACACTTTTTTTCAAGGAGTGCTACTCTGTGCATAAATGCAGGAGTCAAAAGAAGCAAACACAGCAGTCCCACCAGCCATGTATTTCTCCTTTCTCAGGGACCACTGACAATCCATCCTGAGGCATAGGAACTTCTACACAAGTTGTATTTACCAAGACTTCTTTAAGCAGTCCATGGATACCTGCAACCACATTTTTGAATTATAAAATCTAATAACATGACCTTAAGTCTGTTTTGCAAGACAAAAGCTGCAGAAACCTAGGGGAAAAGGGATTGGTCACCTCCTCTTCTGCAGGCTGCTTTGAGTGAGATGTTTAATTGCAGGGCAATTGGAAAATCCGCCAAGAATGATGACACTGATGGTTCCTAGTGAGAGTCTGGGTGTCTTCATTGCTATTGTCTCAGGCTGAACACAACAGAAGCAAACCCAAAGTCTCTCAGATGCCTCATTTCAACAAAGCATTGTAGAAAACCAGCTTTCAAAACAGTCTTGACACTTAATTTTGAAAAAGCAGTACAAGAGGCAAAACCCAAAACAAGAGGGCTCTTTCTACTCTGTCTGGTGACCTAATTGTGAACATCTCCCCAGCTTTCTTCCATACAGCTCCCACAGAAATAAGAAGAGGAAACACTACAGCTAATTTTTATTTTTTTATATAGACTGAGATTCGGGAAACATGTAAAAATGCGTAGTATTTTAATTTTAAAATATCTAGATGCTGGATTTTGCTTATTTTTTCTTTGCTAGGGTAGGCCTATCCAGCACTTTGAGGACACGACCACACTTGAACACACAGGAGATCACATCTTGCTTGTGTTCATAAAAAACACAGAGCCAAGTGTGATTCAACACAACCTACCAGAAAGGTGGTTTTACTGGATTGGGTTCAGCATTGCCCAACAAATACTTCCAGAGAAGAAGCAGAGACCTTCTGCTCAGAGGTACATGGATTCCTTTTCAGGCCAAGGTGAAGAAAAAACCAAAACAAAGGAAAACTAACCAGCAAAAAAAAAACCTCAGCAACAAAAAAACCCACAGCTACAGCAGTACTGTTGGCTTGTGTTTCTTTTCAGAAGGACTGTGAAGTTCACTAAAGAACAGGTATTCTACAGTAATTTCTCCATTTCAGCAATTCCTTTCCAGGGTGGGACACATGAGTGAGGATTTATATGATTCCTTAGTCGCAATTTTAAGAGTAACTAAATACACACATGGAAATAGAATCCTTGTTATTTAAATGGGTAGAGACCAAAAAAATATTCTCCAACAAAGTAAGTTTGCACAATGTTGACTCCTGTATGTTCCGTTTTGAAGTCTGACGGCACATCCTCACGGCACGCTGGCACAGCACTGCTGTTTGTGCAGCAGTCTGGCCCAGGCCACGCTTCACTCCCTAAATGACACACACGGCCTCCTTTTCTGCTCCATGGCTGTGCCGCAGTGAGACACGGCGCAGACACTTCGGCACATTACAGCAACGTGAGCATACGACACAAGCTTCGGTAGGACAACAGAGCGGGCCTCCAGCAGCTCGGGAGGCAGAGGAGCGGGCAGTGACAGTGCTCACGGCTATGTCACCCAGCCGGGACACTCTCGGCCCCGGCTCCCAGAGCAGCTGCAAGCGGAGGGCACGGCCGCCTTTGCCACGCTGCTGCTGCTGCTGCTGCTGCTCCCGTGACGCGGGCGGCAGCGGCCCCAGGGCAGCGGCCAGCTCGGCCACCCCGCTCCGCCCCCAGCCACGACACCAACCGCGGGGCCGGCGGCACGGAGGGCAGCGAAGGGCCCTGCTGTCTCCGCGGCCCGGGAACGGCCCCTTCCCCCGGGGCCCGGCCCAGCCCCTGCCTCGGGACAGCGAGAGCGGCCCTGCCCGCGGCCCCGCGCTCACCTTCGGCGTCCGCCGAGGAGACGAAGGTGAAGTCCCCGCTGCTGGGCGCGTAGAGCGGCGGCTGCTGAGCGCCCGGGGGCTGCATCTCCCCGCCCTCCGCGGGGGCTGCGGGGCCGGCGAAAGGCGAGCGGCTACCGGGGCCTGGGGCCTCCCGCGTCCCTCCTGCGGCGGCGGCGGCGGCACCGAGCCCAGAGCGCAGCCGCCTCACGGGGCGACAACAAACGGCGCCGCCGCTGCCATTGGCTGCTCGCAAGGCGTGGCCGCACTGGCCGCCGGTGCCCCAGCGCTGAGTGGATCCCGGCGCTTCCCGGGAGTGAGGTCACTTCCACGCCGCCGCCAAGCTCCTCCCGGGGGCTGAACCAACCTCCCTCCCTCCCTCCCTCCCTTCCTTCCTTCCTTCCTTCCTTCCTTCCTTCCTTCCTTCCTTCCTTCCTTCCTTCCTTCCTTCCTTCCTTCCTTCCTTCCTTCCTTCCTTCCTTCCTTCCTTCCTTCCTTCCTTCCTTCCGCCACTTCCTTCCGCCACTTCCTTCCGCCACTTCCTTCCGCCACTTCCTTCCTTCCGCCACTTCCTTCCTTCCTTCCTTCCGCCACTTCCTTCCTTCCGCCACTTCCTTCCTTCCTTCCGCCACTTCCTTC